>NW_015162061.1:121927-132865 GCF_001447785.1 Gekko japonicus
AATCTAAACCAGAAAGAAAGCGTTTACGATTGGCTTCACACATTATAGAGAAATGGGAGCAGAGGAGAAAGGAAACGTATCTATCTGCCTCAGACATATTGTACAGCTTATCCATCTCTGCACAAGAGATGGTTCCAACACAGAAAGCTTTCAGATTATGTAAAAGATAAATCATGAGTGATTTGCACATTCCTTCTCCCCAGTTCCATAGAACGTTCAACAGTACTTACATTTACTATATAAAATCTCTTAAGAGCTATATTTGATAAATCAACCATCCACAGGATGAAGCTACTGTACAATACCTCAGAATAAATTAGCAGTTCATACTGAAAGAGGGCAAAATATAACCAAGAGAGCATCTGTCTCTGCAGGATGAACTACAGAAAAGGCCATGGGTATTATTTATGGATATGACATTTGAATTCCATCAAAGAATGGTTTGACTACCAAAAAAACTAGGTGGAGACTCAGATATTGCCTGCGCCCAAGCATTTCCAGAGTGAAATTTTCAAATCTGGCAAAATCTGGCCCTCCTATCTTCAAACAAGTCAGCACCAATGAGCTGCAGAGCCTTGTGAGCAAAAATGCTACTTTGTGAGCTACTGGCATTAAAGTTGTGAGCAGACGATTTGACTACTGCATAAATTAGTTTGCTCTGGAGCCGTCCTTCCTGAGCTAAGACAAAAATCTGTGAGCTGGAGACTAAAAACCTGTGAGCTAGCTCACACTAACTCAGCTTAGAGGGAACACTGGTCAGCACCATGCAACTTGGCCATAGTTTTCACAGGCAGAGGTTGCCAGGGGAGGGAAAGATGAAGACAAGGGGAAAGAGAGAAGGAATGTTGACTGGTGGCTGCAAAGGAGAGAAGGAAGCAGGAAAGGTGGAAAGGCTATGGGGGCCTTTCAGAAAAGAGGGAAAGAGGAAAATGTGATGCCCCCTAAAAGTCCTTGCAATTCCCTGCTTATAGATTTAAGACTTTTATGCAAAACCTGGTTTGTAGAAAGATCTGCCTTGTCTGTTCATTGTTCCAATCTCCAGATCTAAATATCTACAGATGAGGCCGTATTGAAAATCAAGATATTTTGATGTACATATGAGACTAGCTGCAGAACGTCTGTAACACTTATACAGAACACAGCAATTATAAGTTTAACTTAACATCATGCACCACAGAAGCATCCAAGTTTTTCCAAACTGTATTAACATGAGCACTCCAAATAACAAAAGGTAGTATAAACTAGAATGGTTACTCATTGATAACAAACATGTAGCAACAAAGAGTTCAGCAGAGGGTCAGCCGTTACTAGAGAAAACAACACTGAATACTAGCACAAAATTCAGCAGTGCCATCAGTATAATTAGAACTCATTCAAATACTTTTTTGCTATACAATGTAGCTCTCAGAATTGTTGGCTCACAATAAAATCTTAACATCAATTTTTTAAAAAAAACAAAATTCCCACTGTGGATATGGATTATAGATAGAGGGTGGTGCAGGCAGTAAAAGAGCCTGCACAGTAAAACATCAACAGCTTTAAGCTGTTCGACTCCCACCGCGGCCGGGGTGAGCTCCCAGCCCTTGTCCTAGCTCCCACCTACCCAGCGGTTCGAAAGCCTAGCAAGTAGATAAATGGGTACCTGCCTTAGGTGCAGGGGGGCACCCACCTTCCAGTGCAGTGGCGGCAAAAAGAACAGTGGTGCTGGTGGCAGGCGACGGCGGCGAGGCAATCTGGTGAGAATATGGTGGCGAAGTGGACATCGAGCAGCAGGCATTCCGAGCGGGGATTGGTCCAGAGACGTGGCGACGCAGCATGGCCGGAGCCAATCGGACAGAGGCCAGTGCAGCAGTCGTCGCAGTCACGGACTGTGGAACTACCCCAGAAGGAGCCGCTGCGGAGCCGCGCTGAGACAGATCCCACCACGAGGAAGCCGCAGAAAGAAGAATATCAAAAATAAGCCGGTAGGGTGCCTGGTAGGCACTCACTTTCCCTATACACTGTGTGGCCCTAGCTAGGAAGTTATAAAAAAAAAGCCCATGTAAACCGCTCAGAGCCTCCGGGATGGAGCGGTATAGAAATTGAATGAATGAATGAATGAATGAATGAATGAATAAATAAGACATAGTCACACGTACTGGAAACCTACTAACCAAACATAATGGCAGCATGTACTACAGCTTTGGTACTCACTAAATATGATTTTTTTCAGGTGGCTGCATTTGTGCTTGGTAAATACACATGTTGTTCACACAACATGCCAACCATGCTATCGGGAGGATCACTAGCCACTTGTGTTCCCATTCTGCAACTGATAGGCTCCAAGGATTCGTGATTTTAACATCTGAAAAGGACTACAGTGAAGCAGTAACCTATTCTGTCCAAAATTGTTCTAAGCATTTTTACATACAGTATGCAGTCTTTGGGTATCTGACATTTAAAAAAATGTTGCTTAAATATCTATTTAGCTTAAGTAATAATATACTTTATTGTCATTGTACATAGTACAACGAAAGTAAGGTGCAATCATTTGGTGATCTACAAGCATACTCATATACACTCACACAACCATACTCATATACACTCACACAACCCATTAGGGTTCACATTGCAACTTAACCACCAATGTCAACAAAACCACCAAATTCCAATTCATACAGCATTTAAAGCAATAATAGCTCTCGAATAAAAACTGTTTTTTAATCTGTTTGTCCTTGTTTTGATTGTCCTATATCTTCTACCCGAAGGCAGCAGTTCAAACAGGGAGTTACCAAAACAGATGTGGTATTATGAAGAAGCACATTTTTCCTGGGAGGTTTGAGATGAGCACAACTGCCACTGGCATTTTAAAAGTATCCCCCCCCCGGCAGAGACAGGTGGGGGGGGGGGGCAGTTCAATTGCTTCCCAGATGTACATCAGCTCACCTTCATACAAATGCTAATAGATCAAGAGAAGTAATGGGTGACCCAAGCCCTCCCGCAAGCAGGGAACAGACAGTTGGAGGAATAGAGTGCTAGAGAGTCTCCAGAAAACAGATTCCTGGAGATCTCCAGGAAACACCTCTTTGATCTGCAGTGACCTGGTCAAGGGGTGGAGAAAGATATGATAAAATCTCCTTACAGGAGGAAGGAGGTCTCTTGGCCTTGGGTGTTGAGGCCATGAGTGCAGGGGGGCACCCGCCTTCCAGTGCAGTGGACCTGACCTCTCCTCTGGGAAGGCAGCCATTTTTGACCATTTGCTGGCCTGAAGAGCTGGAAGGAGCTTAAAGGTAAAGGCAACTCTGCAGAGATCTAAAACATCCTATGTTTAAGGACCCTGTCCTATTTTAACATCAGATAGGGCATTTATAGAGAGTGAGGCAGAGGATTTATGTTTTACCCATTTTTGTTGTTCCCATGCTCAATTTGGTGCTGTGCTAAAAGTATGCTTATGAACATTTATTTTGAATACTTTATAAACTTTGAAGCTGGTAGGGGTTCTCTGCACCACATAGACCTCCACCATCTCAGACATACTATTTTAAAGGGAGGAGCACCAGGGGAAGGCAGGCAATTGGCAAGCGGCTATTCCTCCATGGGTGCACAACACAGTAAACTCACTGTGGTGGCCAGGTGCTGGGCAGTGGGGAACACCAAGGCAAGGCCTCAGAACTTGGAAGGGAGGCTGGGAGTCCTGACCCTCCCAGCGGGCAATTCCTACAAAGGACAGGTGGTGACAGGCTACCCAAGACTGAAAGAAAAGCCTCTCCAGGTGGTGAGAAAAACCTAGGAGGGCAGGCTGGAATAAGGTCTGCAGGCCCGAGTAGGTCTGTTCAGCCACAATATCAAATGTGTTATACCAAATCAAGTCATAGCTAAATTAGCTTCATTCCAGTATCACACTAAATCATGGCTAGGGATACTCAGCTACTGTTTAATACACAACAAATCCCAGGTGCCAAAGTCGCCTTGGCACCTAGAAATGTCATTGTGGCTCCTTGTATTTTCAGTAATGATTTTGTTATAGCATTTCTCAGCCAAAGTACAAAGGGCTGGATCCAACCACCTTCCCCAGTATTGAAACAGGGAGGGAAGGATCCATTTGCCTGGGATCATGGTTCCTGTATGGATCAAAGCCACGTGGAACAAGAGCTGTACTTAAGGAGGGGAATCGGCTGACATAGAGCAAAACAAAAACTGACTAGATTTAACTATAAACTTATTTACCATTTTGGATCAGACTGTTCTGTTGTATGACATAAAAACAGATGTGCATGATGTTATTATCAATGCTTATTTATAAGTAAACTTTATACCATTCAAGAAAAGTGGATAAATAATTTTCTTAACAAGTTGCTTTCTATACCCCAATACGCAATTAAGTGAAGATTTTAAAGCAATCTTGGGATTATAAAAAATTGTGGTGAAATTAGGTTAAATGGTTAACACCACAACAAAAAGCTGACAACGAGGGTTATCCTTATACTTATTTATATACTAGAACACTTTCCATTGATTTTATCGCTAAAATGTTAGGATTAAGTTTTGTGTCAGCAATAATTTTAAAATACTGGTAATTCAAATACAAAATCCTGAAAATTGAAAAATTAGAAAAATTAGTCAAAGCCCAGTCTAACATGTTTAAAATTACAAAACATGACTTGTAACCAGGCAGCAAATCAGAAGCCATGGTTTGAAGGGAGGCTACAAACCATGTACACTATGCTAACTATGGTTTAAAACTGTAACTGAATTGACAAACCACAGTTTTGACTGTTGCTCCAGCTCCAAGGTCTCCTGCACCATAAACGATAGAAACAATGGACAGATACAATACAAAAGCAGCAAAGCAGCTCTAGACTATGACCTACTTGTACATTTGAAAGCCCAAACCATAGTTTTGTGTGATGTTTAAATTGAACCTTGTTTCATATTCTGAAAAATCAAGTCAACAGGACACTAAATTTTCCTTTTAATTGCTACTGTGCCACTTCTTAAGGCTTTAACTCCATAAGAAACTTGCAAACCTAGCTGAATTGATTCACATTTAATGTAGTACAGCACTAGGGTTTGCAGTGATAAATATGTAAGGAGGGTAGGTGTGTCCCTGAACACTCAAAGAGGATATGCAAGGGAACCACACCATATTGTACCTTCCTGTCCATTGCATACTTGGAAATGCACTTTTTGATACTGACTGCAGCAAACTCTAGTGTAGCTGCACTGCTGCATGAAAAGTAAATCGATGCAAACATGAGTCATCTTTATTAGAAGTGGGAGTTGTCAGTAAACCTTTGCAGCTGGACCCCAAATTTGCGGGGCATTTATATAAGCAGTATTTTCTGCAATATGCTCTTTAGATCACATCAGCTCTTCCCGTTAAAACTTCTGTCATCCCTCTTTCAGCACCAGTTCTAAGTGTTGGTACTACAATCAATCCCTGCCCACTGGTCTAGATTTTAGAAGTCTAGATTTTAAGACAGCGTTAAGATACAAAACATTTTGAAATTATAAAATCACAGCCACTGGTTAAGTGATGCCATAGTCAAAAAAGAAAATATGCAGGCACTGACTGGCAGACCCTGCTGAAGAATCTGGGATGAATTCCTGTGCTTCACCCCTAGAATCCCAAATTGGGAGTCAGGACTCATGGGAAGGGTATTATGAACTATCAATGCTCACTCACATAGAAGTTTAAAGATAAAATAAAGAGGTCTCTTAGGCAAGATCAAAGCTTCTGGAAGAAACTGTTCCAAAGCAGGGGACTTGACCTATGCATTAACCTAAATTTGCTTTAAAAAACTATTTTAGGTTCACCATGACAGGGCATGCCCAAGTAAGTGTAAAGAAAATAAATACAAAATGTAATTTAATAAAAAGTGCAAGATAAACTCTCCCACCATTACCACCTAATTTTATATACTCTGTTTCATTCATATGAACTGCACTGAGGTCATGATTTTTCCTCATAAAAACATGTTTCTAATTTTAAAATTAAAAGGCCAGGTAATTATTCACACATAACAGTTTATACATACACTCCTGTTTAACAGATAGCAAAGTTGTACCGTGATCACGTGAAGGCTTTGCTCATTTCAGCCTCCAAGGAAAAAAGAGTGATCACGTGAAGCCTTTGCTCATTTCAGCCTTCACAATGCCCTTTCATTTAAGTGGCTCCTAAGATGATTTATGTCTGATTTCCCAGGGTTATTACTTTTCTAGATTGACATTCTTTTGCAAATCCATCCCCCAACAAAAACAGTGAGGAACTGTATGAAAGTGATCCTAATGTTAAAAAAAAGTTGTACAGTGCATACAATGTTACAAGTTCTGTAACAGGACCTGTGAATATACATACTAAAATATCGCAAAAATCACCTGGGTAAGCTTGATGGATGCTGCCAATTAAAGAAAGAATTTGCCTTGTGCCCAGCTCTCAAGAGAACTGACACAAGGATACAAAGTACTCACTGTAGGAAGTCTTAGCTTCCCTACAGTTATACCTGTAAAGCTTTGTGTTCACTGAACTTCCTGAAGAATCTCTGCAAAACTCTTATCTACAGGCATACATTTAGCCACTATTTTCTCTCTTATCACATACCGAAAATTGCTAAATATTAAAATCTGTTTCTAAAAAAGATTTGGTTCAGGTTTGACACTGAAAACTGCCTTATAAGGTATAAAAGCATGAAAGGAGGAAGAGCCTTTGACAAAACTAAGGAAGTTCCTCTGCGCTTGCTCAATACAGAAAGAGGGTGGACTTTTTTTGCTCCCACACAGAGAAGTAATGCTGAATAAATGACACATATGGAAAAATCATGGCATTAAACAGTGAAACCACTATTCTGAAATGTCCTGCTTTATCAAATGAACAAGCCCAGTTTAAAAGATATTAACTACGCTAACTCTTTTAAAAATATATACTGGGTACATCCTGATCTTGTGGACTCTGTACTTAAACTAAGCAAATTGCTTATGAAAGGGGGGGGGAAGGCTTTCAAAAACTGAACAGGAAAAGCTACTTGCAAAAAGGGCAGCTTCCAAGGAAAATGAATGAACTAGGGGGGGAAAGGATGATAAAAAAGGACAGGGAAAAGCTGATCTTCTTGCGAAACTGACCCCTTCAGAGGCGACCCTTTCCCCCACGTGAAGACGAAAAGGAAGCAGAGGGACACATTCGGTCTTCATACCATTAAACAACGAATAGAACTGTGGCGATTACAACCTCGATTGCTTTCTAATGGGTAGACAAGTGAGAGAGAAAAAAAGATCTTCACGGAAGCTGACGCCACTGGATGTGAGCAAGAAGCGATCCCACACATTTAAAATACGGAGGCGAGGAAACTGTAAGGGTGTGACGCGCCCCCCCCCCCAGGTTCCACAGCTTCCCCTCCCACCAAGCCACAATTCTGAAAGCGGGTGGCGAAACGCTTAAGTTCAGCCCGACTGCATTTACTGTTCTTGTCAAACACCAGCAAGGAAAGGGGGGGGGGGACGGACGCCCTCCTAATTCCCCCTCCGCAACTCTCCCCCACGCACACCTTCCCCTAATCTCGCAAATGGAAAGCGAGTGTTGCAATCAGTGTGGAGAGAGAGTGGGAGGATATGCATGTGGTGGTGGGGGGGGAGAGAGAGAATAGGCGGAACGCAATCCCAGCGTTGATCTGGGTCTGTTTTTAAGGAGAGTCACTCAAGCAAACCCACCCACCCACCTTCATAACCCCCCCCCTCCGGGGAAAAAAAACCGAATTGCAGCTTGGCCGCTTCGCTTCCCCGCCCTCTTTATCGCCTCCGCTGCCTGGAAGCAAACTGTCAGCAGCAGCAGCAGCCGCCACGGCCGCCAGGAGCGGTTTCCTCCTTCCATTCATCTCTCTCTCGCGCGCTCGCTCTCTCCGCGTCTCCCCTTCGCTCACCCTGTGCCACAGTCCACCACGCAGGCCGGGAGCCGCCCTGCCATCCTCCTCGGGTCGAGACGGCGCTGGGGAAAAGGTGCGGAGGGACCCCCCGACACTCGCTCGGCTCCTTCCACTGTGTGGGGAGTGAAGCCGCCCACTTCCGCAAAGGAGCCAGCCAGTCACTCCCTGCCCCGGCCTGCCTGCCTCCTCCCCCCCTCCCCTCGCTCGCACACGCACAGCCCGAGCGAGCCCAAGATGGCCGCCTCGTCCCTCCCTCCCGGCCAGCCCGAGCGCGGAGGAGGGGGAAAGGGAGGGGCGTGGAGGAGGAGAGAGAGGAGAGAGGACGGGCGCGTCAACCCGAAGCATACGGTGACGCGCACTGTTCCGGAAGCGGTAGGCGCAGAGAAGTGATCCGGTCGGGCTTCCGAGATGGGTTTCTTTCTTTTTTCTCCCTCCTAGCTCCTCTTTCTTATTCCTTTTTATGTTAAAAAATTTTTAAAAGTCCTTTACGCGGATAGTAACTTGTAGCATGTTCAGAAAAGAATAGATTTTTTCGAATTATGCGGCGAGGGGCGGATTTTGGCAGGAGGAATTCATGTGCGCCGCCCTGGGGCTGAGGGAGGCCAGGGAACGTTTCGCGGGAAACTGGCGACTGGCGGTAGCGCCCCCGGCCGCCGGAGGCATTTAAAGGGCCCCTGCCCAGCCCTGCAGGAGCAAAAACTACCCCTCGCGGCTCTCCCCCGAGGGAGGAACATCATTCTGGCTCTTACCCCTTGCGGCTCTCTCTGGACTCAGCAATTCTTCTTGGAAGGAAAACTGAAAGTGGTGTCAGTGAGGGAGGAACATCATTCTGGCTCTTACCAGGAGAACATAACAGGGGTCCAGAGCTCTGATTTATTTATTTTATTTATTACAAAAAAAAAATATATCCTGTCCTCCCCGAAGGCTCAGGGCGGCTCACAAAGGGCATAAATGCCGAGGTTAAAACAATAAAACAATACAAAACAGTATAAAATACAATAAATACAATTCACTAAAAACTAGGTTGGCAGGAGCTGGAACTAGAGACGGGAGCTCACTCCGTCATGTGGCACTCGGGTCTGGAACTGCTGAACTACCGACCTTCCACAGCCTGTGGTTCAGCGTCTTAACCACTTGAGCCACCGCAGCTCCTTACGTAAGTAAAAGCACACAGTAAAAACATACACATAAGCTAACAGAAATGCAGACAGGAGTAGGAATATAGGAGGGATTTTCTGGGGGTCATTATAGTTACCAGCAGTGTTTCCTCTAAGCTGAGTTAGTGTGAGCTAGCTCACAGTTTTTTAGCCTCTGGCTCATACCTGTCTTAGCTCAGGAAGGATGGCTCCAGAGCAAACTAATTTATTTAGCAGCCAAATCAACTTTAATACCAGTAGCTCACAAAGTAGAATTTTTGCTCACAAGACTCCACAGCTTAGAGGGAGCATTGGTTACCAGTCCAGAAGAGAAGTGAAGTTTGTGGAGAAGTGAAGATGGAAGGAACCCAAATGTGTTTGCCGGTGTGATGCAAAGTGGGTGCCCAAGACACACACACACTACATGGTGCAAAGCATGTCTAGTTATGTGGTACATTGCTACCTGAGGGCATGGTGACGTGACTGCCCCCCTACAACAGTACCTGATGGGATTAGCTAGGGGTGAAACAATGTGTTGGGGAAAGACTGAACAGTGTTCTCAGGACTAGACCCGGGATATTTTGCATGATTGTAGCTAATGGTTGCTTAATGACCCTCTGTTGTTAGAAGGGGAAGCGGCCTGGGATGGCAGAAAGGTGTTATGCCTTGTGGTTTCATAGTTAAGGTAAATAGGTCAGGGAAGGTCTGGCCTGGTGGGGAAATGATTACTTTAAGGTGAAGCAGTGTCTCTTCCTGGAGACCCATTATTGCCATCCTGTAAAAAAAAAAAAGGTATGAATCAAGATGACACTGGGGAAATCCCTGTCATTAATTCTGCAGGCAACAGTCTGCCCCTAAAAGTGCAAACACAACCAGCCAGGGATGTCTAAGTCATAGGCCCAGGGCTATTTTGGGGCAGGAATGCACAGGAACGGAGTTCCGGCTGCTCCCAAGTTGGCCACACCCAGCAGGAACTCATTAGCATAATAGGTCACACCCAACAGCAGAAACTCATTCAGATTGGCTACAATTAGGGGTGTGTGGCCAAACATGCAAAAAGCCCTGGGTTTTGACAACAAACAAGGTAAAGAGAATAAGAAGCAAAAGGTGGGTGTGGCTGGATGACCACACTTCTGGCAACATGGGGGTGTGGCCTAATATGTGAATGAGCTGTGCTGTCAGGGGTGTGGCCTAATATGCTAATGAGTTCCTGCTGTTGGGTATGGCCTATTATGCTAATGAGTTCCTGCTGGGCTTTTTCTACAAAAAAGCCCTGCATAGGCCAATCCTGAAAGTCGCGTTGTTTTTTAAGTGAACCTGGTGAGACCTATGCACTGCTTTACTCTGCAATATGCTCATGAAAAAAAAATCTCGCAACGTAATAATAAAATTACTTGGCTTTCCTACATACAAAGCTACTGAAATGTAATAATATATAGAACACATACCCTGAGCATTTTCACTTTTCATTGTAAACATATATTTGCCACTTAAGAATTCACAACAAAGGGTGCGTTGAAATTACTTGCAATATTTGTATGCCTCTCCAAAGAATAGGATCACCCTCCCCCGACCATCTATTCTGTAGCTCTCTGAAAATGTTCAGACAACAAAGAAAACCTTATTGGATGTTTTCCATGAACTACATTAGTGTAAGTGCTCCTGAGGGCAGGGTGGAGAGAGATGATCACTAATAGCATTAAGAAATGGTGCTCCCATTGACAACAGATAATTTGTATAAAATTGTATCTTTTTTCTCCACTTCACCTGAAGTCAAGAGTGTTGTGTACACCCATCAGAAATATATTAGTTTTTATAAAATTCTATCAACCAGATTCTATAGCCACTATTTTAATAAGAACAAAAGACCCTTCAATGAAATGTTACCATGTGATTTCCTAAGTGAA
>NW_015162061.1:132928-137485 GCF_001447785.1 Gekko japonicus
GGTTATAGTCTTGATGTCTGTAAAAACTTTAGGCAGTTTATATACACACAGACATATAGCATCTTTTATTGGATGTCTTGTACTGTTTTTATTTCTGAGTTTCATTGTTCTTGTTTTATTGCTTTGTTTATGGTCGAATCTGCATTTGCATTTTTAAATCAGTTTCATGCTGCTGTGACACCGTCTTTCTCTATGCTTGTTTGAACGTTGTTTGGAGAAGATTCTTTTAAAGCAGTGGGGAGGCGCAATGACAGTGGAGCCGCCACGAGAAGGTAGGGTTGCCAAGTCGATCTTCGCCGGGAACGGGGGGCTCCTGGCCGGTCTCTGGTGCGCGCGCCGCATGCATGTCACCCAGAAGTGACGTGACGACGCCAGGCACGCTGGGGGCGGGGCCACGGCCATACGAGGGAAAACCATACCGTTTTCCCTCATGGCCCCGCCCCCAGCATGCCCGGCGTGGTTGCATCACTTCCAGGTGATGCGCATGTCGGGGAGGAGTTCCCCCGGGGGCCCGATCCGGTGGCAGTGGGGAACGGGCCTCTGGGGCGGGGGTTCCCCCACCCCCCGGGGGGACTTTTGATGCCTACAAGAAGGTGATAAACATATGTGGATGTGTAAAAGTATGCTAGCACTGTTGAGGTGTGAAAACGAAACCAAATGTAGACAGCTTTTTTGAAGACAGAGTCAGAAGGCTGGGATACCGGTGGGAAGGACAAATGCAGATTCGACCTATATTATATTACACTTTTTGCATCACCAATATATCTAGTTCTCAACTTGGATACTTAAATACAGAGACTGGAGACAACCTGAAAAACACCCCAGGCTTGCAGAAAAGGTGGGGGGAGTAAAACCACCACAAAATGATAGAAGCTGCACTTGTAGCTTTAACTATGTATGTCCTCAGTGGCTGTTGCTAGGCATCCATACAGCCTTCAAGCCTTGGTTTCTGTCAAAGTTGGGGGGAGGCCTTTCCAGGGCTGTTTTGGCCTTTGACAGAGGGCTCATCAGGGCCAATCCTGGCAGCCACCATAGTGTAGTGCTTAGAGTTTGAGACTAGGATCTGGAAGACCCAGGTCTGAGTCACCACCACTCTGCCATGGAAGCTCACAGGGTGACCTTGGGCCAGTTACTGCCTAACTTACCTAAAAGAGTTGGTATAAGGATAAAATGGAGGTGAGAAGAATGATGTATGCTACTTTGGGCTCCCATTGTGGAGAAAGGCAGGATATAAATTAAATAATAAATATAAGTAAAGATGGGGCAGCAAATGAAAGGTGGGTTGGTTGATGGGTGGGAAGCAGTGAAAGAGGCAAGGAAAAGTAATTATATGGGGGTTACAGTGGCAAATTTAAGTCCATGTGCATTCCCACACTGTACAACTGGGCCTAGTCTAGTGACTGGCACTGTACAACTGGGCCTGGCAGCCAGTACCATGCAATTGGGCCAGCATTTTCCCACCTGCCAGTGGAAGGGAAGGAGGGAAAGCTGAAGATAATGTTGGATGAAGGTAGGTGGGCTCATAGGTGGGAAGGAGAGAAGGACCAGGAAAGGAGGAGAGGCTGTGGGGGCTTTCAAGAAAGAGAACAGGAAATAGGGAGGGGGGAATTAGATGCCCCTTGAAAGTCCTTGTAATTGTCCCAATTGTTGTTTTCAGATTCTGTAATCCAGTTTGAGTCTCAATGAGAAAGGCAGAATATAAATGGAGTAAGTAACTATATACAAACTCCAGATATGCCAGCCAAACCTGATTCTGAATCAGACTGTTCATTCTGTGCCTCTCAGAATTATCAATATTTTGCTAAAAAGTCTAAATTTGTTCAATGTCTTGCAAACGTCTTCTGGATTTTGATGTATACCCGTGCCAAAGCCATGGACCTGTCCTTTAACTTCATTCCCATTATGGTCTTTTCAATCACTGTATCCAAATCCAATATTCAATCAATCCAAGATGACAGACAGCAGGAGGGAATCCTATTGTCAGAACCCACAGCCAACAATGAAGTACATGCATTCAGGAACGGTAATACTTTTATTGCAGAGCTATAGATGCAGTAACATAAGCACTGTTAAGAATGGCGGCGGCCCCTTGGGCATAATAGGATATAGAGTATTCGTATGCACACACACACCCCAGAGCACTGGCCAATGAGGCACCCTCCCGTGCACGGGATAACGCTTGGAGACCATTCGGTAGCTAAATCTGAGAACCAACACTCTCCCACGGCACCTAGGAAAAACCTAGACTATACAACTCCCTCCTGCACATCTGTATAGATAAGCATTTCGGCGCAAAGCAGAAAAAGCACAGAAAGGAATGCAGTAGCAATTAACCAGACACAGACCGAGCTCCCCAACCCCCATGGCAGCGTAGCTGACACCTATCTTGCTATCTAACAATGTAATTTTAACCAAAATTATACCTGCTGAGTGAGGATACAATAGTTCCTGATTGCCCTGTGGGGGTGGAACCTGAATGTATGCATAATCACACCCTTCTGCTGCAGCCAGTAGTGGATGTGCCAGGAGAAGGGGCAACAATAGGAAGTAGCAACTAGCAAGACAGAACTAAAGCTGCTCCCCATGGCTATTTCCTAACCCTGATAAAGTTATGCCACTAAGAGACATGGTACAACTTAACGTACCACTGTCATAAACCTGCCCTGGGTCTGTGTGTGCTTACATGTCTGTGCATATGCATGTAAAGTGTGTTCCTCTTCATGCCACCACCCCAAGTTAGACATCCAGTCTTGGGAGGACACTAGTATTTGGGGGACACTAGTATTTTAATCCTGTTGGGCGCCTTGAGCCAGCGTGTCCGGCAAGGCAAGATACAAATAGAAATAATAAATAAATAAAAGCTGCCTCTGAGCATGTACAAATGTCAGAGTTTCTCAGTTACTCCAGCTGGTCCTGCATGTGAGCATGACTGAGTGATTAAGGAGGATTAAGTGAGGAAGAGGTTGAATCACAGTCTGCTCTCTTAAACAGGAAAACTTTATTGCTACAAATTAAGTTACAGTACAAGACTATCCAGCCTACCAGGTCACAGGTCTAAGAAAAAGAACAAAATTATAACACTAATCTAAATTTAACAATACAGAAGATTTGCCTCCAACTTCCCCCCCCCCACCTGATGTTTGTGGAACAAATGCACATCCTGACCCCCCACCTGATCCATGCAGGAGAATCTGACCTCCAGCATTTGAACAAAGATTAACAGATGTCACCAATCGTTTAACCCTTCCTAACTTTGCTGGCAACAAGCCACTCTCCCAATGCATATTTAAGATATCACAATCAACCTATGGTGCATGTCCTACACATCTCAGTACCCAGATCATGTTTTACAACAGCTATCCATGTTGCCCTTCCTGGCAGGTAGTTTAGTTATTTATTACAATTCTGCAGGACCTACAAAATGGAGCTGTTTCGCCAGGCCTTTGGCTGAGGTGGTGGATGTCCTAACGACTATGGCCTTCCCTGCTTCGCTCACTTAACCTGCCCGATTTGGCTTCCTGCTTTAGGGCACTGCCTTTACAACTTGGCACCAGCATCAGCTGACTTGGGTCTCTGTAAGAGAAAGGTGCCCTTCCTAGCATTGGTGCAGCAGGCACTGTGATTAGAATTTGTCAAATTGCCATAAGGAATTCTAATTGCAACTGCTGATTTTATGAATTATTATGTATTGATTAATTATTGTTCCATTGAATGCTGTAAGCCGCCCTCAGCCCACTTGCTGGGTAGGGCGGGATATAAACTGAAATAAATCAAGGTTATCCCTCTACAGAAATGCATCTCTGCTCTTCTGATCTCATGGTGCATTTTATGGTTCTCTTCCCTGGGAAAACAAGCAGCTGTCAGCATCGCAGGAGCTACCTGGTGTGCTTCAAAGCACCTTACATATCTGAATCACAACCACTACCGCTGCAGAATGCTTCACCATAATGCCATATCAAAAATAATCCTACTTCCTCTGCAATTAGTCATACCACATTACCAAGAATATATATTAAATAGCAAGGATATCTTAATCTTTCATATATAATTGAGTAGTGGTCCCACAACATTCTATGCACTCCAAAATCAGTTAGCTCCATGATGTGTCAATCACAAGGTGTCTCTATCCACTGGCTGTGTTGCCTGAGTTCTCCCCCACCCACTGCTGCCTAGGCCACTCTTCTCTGATTGGGCCAGCATTTCAAGGTCATTTGCATATGGAAGCTGACTGGACTTCACTCCATTTCTCACCTCCAACTCCCTCCCCCCACGAGACAGTTGGAACTGTCAGTTGCATATGGGACCTGCTGTATTCTGAGGTAAAATATGTCCTCACTCACAACACATCACTTCCCCTTCAAAAGAAACAAACCCAATAACACAATCATGCAGGCTTGCCAAGTCCCCCCGGGGGGGCGGGGAAACCCCCACCCCAGAGGCCCGTTCCCCGGGGGGAACCCCACCCCGGCGTGCACATCACAGGGAAGTGACACGGGCATGCTGGGGGCGGGGCCACGGTCATCCGAGGGAAAACTCTATGGTTTCCCCTCGGATGGT
>NW_015162061.1:137586-151970 GCF_001447785.1 Gekko japonicus
TACTGCCACAGATATGTGGCAGTCAGGGCTTCAGGGCACGGTGGGAGCTGCTGGTGGGGGGGAGATGGGAAGCTGATCAATGAGGGGGAAATGTAGGTTGATACTTGGCTGGGAAGTAGATAGGGTTGCCAACTCCAGATGGGAAAATCCTGGAGATTTGAGAGATGGAGCCTGGAGAGGGTGAGGTTTGAGGAGGAGTGGGGCCTCAGATAGGTACAATGCAATAGACTCTGCCCTCCAAACCAGCCATTCCGTAATGGGGAACCACTGTTGCCAATCTCCAGGTGGGGGCTGGAGATCACTCAGAATTACAACTGCTCTCCAGATGGCATTGATCCGTTCCCCTGGAGAAAATGGTGGACTCTGTGTCCTTATACCGTGCTTAGGTTGCCATGGCAAATTGATTGTGAGTGCCCACGGCCTTGGCACTCTCCCAGAGCCTCTTTCTAGCGCTCATTGTATTTAGTTCCACAATGGGCCTTATTTCTAGTATATATATAAAGATGTTTGGCAAGGGACAACTTAACTCTGTACAATGGTGGTAGAAAGTGGAGATTTTGGTGATGGGATCTTTTAGACAAAGTGAGAATTTTGTACAAACAACAAAATCTAATAGCCAGGGAGGAAGCAACGTGAAGGTGTTATACAAAATACATCAGGATGCTAACATGTATTATGCCCTAGGACTCCAAACACTAGCAACTACAAAGAGGAGTAGATGTAATAGTGAGCAATCCTAAACAGGTCTACTGAGGTCTAACCAGTACGGCTTTTGCACATAGAAGTGTCTTTAGTATTGGACCAGGGCTCTTTTTGTAGAAAAAGCCCAGCAGGAACTCATTAGCATAATAGGCCACACCCAACAGCAGGAACTCATTAGCACATTAGGCCACACCCCCGTTACCAGAAGTGTGGTCATCCAGCCACACCCACCTTTTGCTTCTTATTCTGTTGACCTTGTTTGTTGTCAAAACCCAGGGCTTTTTTTGTGGCAGGAACCCCTTTGCATGTTAGGCCACACAACCCTAATGTAGCCAGTCCTAATAGGTTTCTGCTGTTGGGTGTGGCCTATTATGCTAATGAGTTCCTGCTGGGCGTGGCCAACTCGGGATCCAGCCAGAACTCCGTTCCTGTGTATTCCTGCCCAAAAATAGCCCTGGAAGAACCAGATGCAATGTCCTGTCCCTGTGCCTCAGCCTTCAAGAAGCAAGAAGTGAAGTGCACACACAATGAAGGAGGATACGTTTCTCCATATTTGGCACTATGGATGCAGAATGCCTCTCTGCATCCATCCCTAGTTAGTTAGAATATGAACTGTTTCTAGCTCTAACTGCACTATCTATAATGTATTTCCTAAATAAAGGAGTTCTTACTTTCTTTTAAACTGACACGTGGCTCTGTGTAACTTTGTAGTCTTACAAGCATATGCTGAACAAAGGAGCTGTGCTTTAGAGCACTCTGCAAAATTTAGCAAGGAATCTGGACTAACATACTAGCTCTCCCAATATTAGGACTGCATTGTTAGTCTGTTGCAGCAACTAAACAGCAGCAATTTATTCCAGCATAAACTTGAATGCATTTCATCTTAAGAAAGTAGTCCATGAAAACTTATGCTGGACTTTGTCCTGATAGCCATCATCCCCACCCACGTATGATAAACCCGGTGGTTTGCCACAGGAAGAAGAGCTCAGGGGTTGTTAAAATGGTTTGTTTGATTATAATGGCATTCTTGCTGCTGGCTGGGTTTGCAAGCCCCGAGAATTCAAACACCTGTCTTCTGTCCTGTTAGCTAGAGCAGGGGGTGTGCAGGGAGAGGGGAGGCTGTTTTAAGAAAAGTCCACACAAGGCTTGTCACTTTAAGAAAGAAAATAAAGTCCTTTATTGTTGAAGAACCCCGTACTATGATAGGAAAGACAAGATAGCTACTCCAATCAGCTTTCTATCTAGAAGATGGAGAGAGGTGCAGAGAGCACAAGTTGCCCTCTTGGAGGTTGGAGGGAGAATAGAGGAAGTCCGTGATTCCTGACCTAGATAGCCCAGGCAAGTCCAGTCTCAGAAGCTAAGCAGAGCCGGCCCTGGCAAGTATTTGGATGGGAAACCTCCAAAGAATACCAGGGCTGGGAGGCAGAGGCAGGCTGTCAAGCCACTTCTCTGAACATCCTCCACTATGCACCAGTAGGAGTCACCAGAGGTCACCATGACTTCCAGGCACAAGTACGCGCATGCACACACACACAGAAAATGCAAAAAAAAAACCCAAAAGGAAGTCCCTGACATTGGCAATCTGAGATTAAAGACACAGCAGCAGAACAGACAAGGAAAGTATACAAAAGGATGTGACCTGTCCACTTGACCAGCTCTCCTGCTCCCTTACAATCAGGGCTTTTTTTGTAGAAAAAGCCCAGCAGGAACTCACTAGCATAATAGGCCACACCCAACAACAGAAACTCATTAGCCTATCCAGCCACACCCATGAGAGCATAGCTCATTAGCATATTAGGCCGCACCCCCATGTTACCAGAAGTGTGGTCATCCAGCCACACCCACCTTTTGCTTCTTATTCTGTTTACCTTGTTTGTTGTCAAAACCCAGGGCCTTTTTTGTAGCAGGGACTCCTTTGCATGTTAGGCCACACCCCTAATGTAGCGAATCCTAATGAGTTTCTGCTATTGGGTGTGGCCTATTATGCTAATAGGTTTCTGCTGGGCGTGGCCAACTTGGGAACCAGCTGGAACTCCGTTCCTGTGCGTTCCTGCCCAAAAGTAGCCCTGCTTACAATACTTGTAAAATTGGTGCAAAGAGATATTGTGCTGTCCCCAGCTTCCAGCGTGTCCTGTGAAGAGTTGGGCTGCAGGTTGCTGCTGAGTATTAGAGGTGTTTAACAAAAAAAGCACTCAGAACACCTAGAACCATGGTTTTGCACTATGTTATAGGAGGCAGTGGGAACTGCTTGTAGAATCAGTCTTGGTTGATTGGTGCTCACCATGAATGACTAACATAAGAGTGATCAGTATGTAGCACTGTAAATTTTGGGTAGCTGGAGAGTTTTTAGGGATGCTGCAGATGTATTTATTCCTATGCTTCTCTTGTTTTGCTTTTCCCCCATGCTTTTTACTTTGGGTGTTCATAAGGTCACATCTACTGTATGCCTTGTTAGCCCTCATGTAGCAGAGGCCAGCATACAAGAACTATGAAACAGGCCTGCCTGTATTTGTCTAAATTATATTTAATCCAAACTTCAACCTTCCACAAGATCTCTAATGAAAATGGTCTAACTTTCGATCATAATCACATGTTGAAAAGGAAATGGTCCTTTAATTTACCTTATGTTTATGTAATAACATGGACATCTTAATGTGACCTTTCCTTTCAAAATGTTCCTAGCAAAAGATCAGATAATAACTAGTGGACTAAGCTGCCATTGCAGCCTATCTCAGAGATGCAAAACTGTGTGCAGTTCTGGTCACCACACCTTAAAAAGGATATTATAGGCTTTGGGAAAAGTGCAGAAAAGGGCAACTTGAATGATAAAAGGGTTGGAACACTTTCCCTATGAGGAAAGGTTAAAGCGCTTAGGGCTCTTTAGCTTGGAGAAACGATGACTGAGGGGTGACATGATTGAGGTTTATAAGATTATGCATGGGAAAGAGCAGGTAGAGAAAGAGGCACTTTTCTCCCTTTCTCACAATACAAGAACTCATGGGCACTCCATGAAATTGCTGAGTGGTCGGGTTAGAACGGATAAAAGGAAGTACTTCTTCACCCAAAGAGTGATTAACACATGGAATTCACTGCCACAGGAAGTGGTGGCGGCTACAAGCATGGATGGCTTCAAAAGGGAATTAGATAGGCATATGGAGCAGAGGTCCATCAGTGGCTATTAGCCACAAGGTATAGATAGGGGCTCTGGGGCAAGTGATGCTCTGGCCGAACAGGAACACCACAAGATACGCTGGCTGAACAGGAACACCACCAGCTTGTAGTCCCAGTCTTTGCTGTCGAACTTGCGCAGGGCTTCCTTTGTGGTGCGCACCATGCGCTCCGCCTGGCCGTTGGTAGCTGGGTGAAAAGGTGCTGCCCGGACGTGGCGAATCCCGCAGTACTCTAAAAGAAGGAAACAGAGGCTGGACTACTTGCTTCAGTTTCACAAGCAGTTTAGTAGATGGCTCGTGCTCAAGAGCATTCAGTTTAAAGTGCATTTGGGCTAGTCTTATGGTTCTTTGGATCCTGGCTAGCATATCTAATAATTATCAGATTTATCAAGCGTGTATGATATTGTGCCCTCTAATATTCCTGTAACATAAAAAAGAAAAGCAAGATATACATTGTTTAGTTGAAAAACTGAAAGGATACAAGAAGTACATGCAGCATTTTGATTGTGCAAAAATCTGTATATATTGCAAGCAACCCTTCTTTATAACATCCCAGAAGCAAGAGCTACAGGCATTTATAAAGCAGAGGTTTTTTAAAAAATATCCTACTCATAACAGGGATAGTTTAATTTAGAATGTGTATCAAATACCTTTAGTTACGCCATGAAAATATGAACATTTAAAAAGTTAGAGCTATAAAGAGTCATATCTGACTCTGGTCGTTTCCCATGGGGAAAATAATGCAACCACTCCAGCGTGGAAAAACACAGTTCAGTTTTGTGCAGTTATTCTAGTCTAAGCACATTGATATCGAGGTAAGGTAACTCTGCACAGGATTTGCACTGTAAGGAAGAAGCTGCTACTTATGATGGCCAAAGTAGAGTTATGAAAGTGTTCAGAGGTTACAAATTTTATGCAGTGCTTCATAAAATGATCAAAAGGAATAGCTGAATGTCATCCAATCAGTAAATCAGCACTCAGGCTATTGTGTCAGAAGGCAGTAATTGTAATAGCAGAAGCCATAGATCTGGTACCATGATCTGGCTATGATGATCCGTGCTGGGTTCAAATCTGAGTTAGATTACTGTAATTAGATTATTGTAGATTACGCTACATTGGGCTGCCATTGAAAATGATATAAATTTCAGCTGGTCCTTAATGTGGCAGCCAAGCTATTTATCAGGGGCAAGATAGAGGGAATGTGTCACTCCTGGCTATTTGTTTCCAGACACAATTCAAACTGCCGTGTCTTAACTTGAAAGCCTTAAGTGGTCTGTGGCCAAGTGAAGGAACATCGTCTCCTTTAATGTCCAGTCAACCAGTTAAGGTCCTCTTTCGAAGCCCTGCTCTCTGTGCCTCCACCATCAAAGGTGAGACAGGTGGTAACCACATACAGGTCTTTTTTGATAGTGGCACCTCACCTATGAAATGCCCTTCTCCTTGAGGCTTACCTGACACCCGTGATACTCTCTTTTAGGCACCAGGCCCAATGTTTCTGTTTACAGAGACTTTTAATTACAGGTTTGATATTTTTTAACACTATTTTAGGGCATGAAATCTTAAACAGAGTTGTGCATTTCTAAGTCTAATTAAGTCAATGGTCATAGAATTGTGTGACTCTGCTTTTGATTGCCCTGAGAACAACCCTAAAAGGTTCCCCTCAGAATCCCACTCAGATCTATTCAGTGCCACTCACGCCAGGAAAGTGTTTTTTAGGATTTCACTGTAAGAACACATGGTGAGAGCCACGGATTAAAAGAAAGATTATACCTGCAACTACTGCTTAGTTACAAACGGAGCTTTTTTTCCTGGGGGGAAACGCTGGAATGGAGTTCCGGATCCTCTTTGACAAAATTCTTTTAAAAATGTTTAAGTCCGCGAGTTTTCAGTGTACGGATTGAAAACTTCATTTCCTTCTTGAGAGTTCCAGCATCTCTTTTTCAAATAAAAACCCCTGGTTACAAATTTCTATTTATTTTATATGTTGATAAAGTTTGGGTAAGGGGGGGGGGGGTTACATATGCCACCTGTCCAGAAACCTGTTTGAGGCATCTCACAAAGTAAAAAACTATACATCAAAACAAAAAAAGTAATATTACTAACAGAAGAAGCCATAAAGCAACACAAGGCAATATACAGCAGCCTAGTCATAAAGCACACTGCAGGTTAGAAACAGACAAAAAGAAAACGTGTGAAAGATGGAAGCAGGGGTCATTGGGGGGGGGATGCGGGGGGACGCCATCCCCCCGGGTGAGGTGCGGGAGGGCGGGGCCTGGAGCTCCCTGCTGGTGCCCGCTGGAGGTCGCCGCCGGCTGTGGGGAGGACACACTTCCGGTGATGTCAGGGGGTGTGGCATATGCTAATGAGTTATGCTAATGAGTCCCCCTAGCTCTTTTTCTACGAAATGACCCCTGGATGGAAGCCTCCAGTTAAAAGCCTGCGTAAAAGGAAATGTTTCGGGCTGGCACCTAAAGGACAGTAAGGTAAGCCTCAGTGGGGAGGGAATTCTAAAGGAGAAGTGCCACCACTGGGGGGAAAAACCCACCTGTCTCTGGTTGCTACCCATGTC
This sequence comes from Gekko japonicus, assembly GCF_001447785.1. Classification (NCBI taxonomy): domain Eukaryota; kingdom Metazoa; phylum Chordata; class Lepidosauria; order Squamata; family Gekkonidae; genus Gekko; species Gekko japonicus. The sequence goes on from NW_015162061.1 coordinate 144,028, forward strand.
ACCTCTGCAGGCAGAGGCATAGAGAGCAGAGCCTGAGAAGTTCTTTATTAAAACTGGGTTGGGGTACCACCTAACATTTTCATGGGCAGAAGGGGTAGCGATTTCCACTGATTCTTACCTCCCACTGCCAGGGGCAGTCTTAAGCATGGGCTGCGAGGACTGTTGTTCTGGGTTCTGCGTTGGGGAGTGCCATGCTGGTGGAGAGGGGCCTACAGTGCCTGCCACCTAGCCACTGCCCTGACAGCTGCTGGTATTGAGATATTTGGTGTTTTGCCCAGTCATAGAAATGTAATTGACTCCGGCCTTCCCTGGGAGAAGCTTCAGTGATCGCAGTTTACTTGCAAAACAGATTGCCAACCAAAGCCACAGAGAAAAGTCCTTATGACTTATGGCATAACAGAAAGCCAAGCATAGAACACATTAGGGCATTTGGATCCAAGGCCTATGCCCATATGCCAAAAGAAAATAAATCCAAACTAGAACCCAGAGCTGAAGAAGGCATCTTTATAGGCTATTCTCCAGAGACCCAAACACTAACCAAATTACTACAAGCAGAGTGGTGTAGTTTGATGAGTGACCAAGGAACAACCAGACTACTGCAACACGGACTCTCACTGAATTGCCTAAGGGTAATAATGCCATTGGGTATAAGTGGATCTTTAAGGCTAAGCAGAATGCAAATGGTGATACAAAGCCAGACTAGTGGCAAAGGGATTCTCTCAGATTTATGGATCTGATTATCACCATTTTTTGAACCCCCGAAACAAAATCAGTAGGTTAATAAAAATGAGTGAATAGCATATCAAAACAACACAGATAGAAGGGGGGGGGAACTACCTTTCACCCTACCCCTGGAATAAGGTCAAGGAACCAGTGTATTAGATGAACTCAGGGGCCTATCCATCCTAAAGTGTGAAGGCAAATCCATCCTGCCCCACCACAGAGTAGGGAGGGAATCACTAATGACCCCAAATACCAGGGTAAGGAGGGGCAACTACACACTTAACAACATTTAAGGAAGAAAAATGGGGGATTAACAATAAGCCTGGCTGGGGGGGGGGAATAATTTAACTTGGCCAATTAGATGTTACTTTTTTCAGCCATACTGAAGCTGCAGGTTTCTGTGGCAACTCATGGGTAAAAAGCTGCAGCCTCACAACAGGTCAAATGACAAAAAAAATTCTTTAGTTTCAATTGATTATAGGACCAATCAGTGCTAGGGAGTTATTCTATCACTGGAGACCTAGTGCCTTTCTTTTTTCATTTCCTGTTTCCATAATGCTCTGTCTGCAGTCTTGCAAAGGTTTATAACCTTGGCATCTTTAGATGCATTCACTAAAGTTGGTGTTGAAGAGATTGGATCAAGAAGTTGAGGTGTTTCTGTTGAAAGATGAGTAGCATCCTGCCAGTCCATGGTTTTGGTGAGAGATGAGGATGGAACCAACAGAGAGCTGTCGAAAATTGTAGCTTCCAAACATATCGTGTGTATTCCAGGGATTTACCAGTTCTTGTCTTTCATTAGAGGAGTATTCAACTGCATTAAATGCACTGGGACAGTTATTTGTCCGGTTGTAAGTTAGCTGAAACAGATGCATTTAATAATTTCTCATTTCTGAGCCAGTTGGCCATAGATTGTTCTGTCCCCCTTGTGGGGAGGCGCTTTTGAATTTTCCCTTGTGTAACAGTAAGGGTTCCTTAGGACTCTTTTGATCTAATTTTGAGGGCTTCTGCATACAAGTATCAGAGCATGACTGGGAATTAATTGTCTTTTTAAGCAACTATCCATTAAAGGATTTAAGTGGATCTTGGGCTTGTTCCCCTGTAGAGGACATTTTATTAGCCCCCCATAACAATAATGGTTTTCTCCTTTCCTCAGAGAACACTCTTATAGGGCATACATGAAATAAAGCAAGAAAATTCCTCATTTTTAGCAACATAAAGGAGAATGGTAGTTTGTCTAAATGTTAATCATACTCTCCAACTAAGATTAATACTAGGAAGTCTCATTATCTGCTCAAGATCGACGGAGTGTGGCTCAGTACAAAGCAACTGACTCAGTGATCAAACAGTTACTTCCATACTGCCACCCTGTGATTGCTCATAGTAAACATGCTTGCAATTGCTGGGTGTAAAGTGTTCTGCCAGTTGCTTAACTCTCTGCTGTAGGACAGTAGAAGCCATTCCTTTGCACAAAATCTAGATGAAAATCTTTGTCCACACTGAGAACAGATGTCTTCTAGTAACATGTTTAGGGTTTAGTTATGGGGAGAAAATCCACACTTTCCTTTGTGGTGATTCCTCAGGAAAAACCTACTGAAGATTTGGCACAGAGATTATGAATTTAAATTAGGAGCCCACTTAAGATTTGGGGAGTCGGGCAAAGAGATTTTTCTAAGGGGGGATTTCACATTTAAAAGGTGGCAGTCCTACATTGGCTACATTCAAGGAGAAACTGTTACAAAGCAAATTTTCAAGAGTTTCTGTTGGAATTATTTTTGTATCTGTTAAAATAATATATGAGGAAGTTACTAGCATGACTGCCCTCCCCATCCCCTTTAAGCAAAGGGATCTGAGCTTTTCATATACATTTTATGCATTTTATGTAGACACACAAATGAGCTGACAAGAGATATAGCTGCTCCTGAAGAATTAGTACACATGGTCTAAAATTTGGGTGTAGTTCTCACTAGGGTTGCCAGACCCCCTGGTGGAGGTCCCCCACTGCCAGGCCACACCTCCCCACCACTGATCAGCTGGCTGGTGGGAGGGAACTTGCCATGAAAAGAGGGAGATCCATCTGATCTGCAGTGCCATGTCTATGTCACTGCCCACATGACCCAGAAGTGATGTTATTAGGGATCCCAAGTCCCCCCGGGGGGCGGGGGAATCCCCGCCCCAGAAGCCCATTCCCTGGCACCACCGGATCGGGCCCCGGGGGGGACTCCTCCCCAAGGTGCGCGTCACCCGGAAGTGACGCGGGCACACTGGGCATGCTGGGGGCAGGGCCACGGCCATACAAGGGAAAACTCTATGGTTTTCCCTTGTATGGTCGTGGCCCCGCCCCCAGCGTGGCCGGCGTCATGACGTCACTTCCCTGTGACGTGCATGTGGCGTGCGCGCGCTCCGGGAGCTGCGCAGGAGTCCCCCGCCGGAGAGGTGAGTACCCTAGATGTTATCACATCTGAGATGTTGGAGTGACACTCTGGTATTTGGGCAAAAACTCTGGTACAAGCCAAATATACCATGAATTTTCCCCCAAATACCACAGCATTGCCCCGATGTCCTGGATGTGATGTCACTTCCGGATCACCTGGGCAGTGACATGGACATGTTGCTATATGTTGTATGGGCTTCCTTGCTGCTGTAAATTCCCCCCCATCCCCCACTGAGCTGATAAGCTTTGTTAGAACTGCACTTTTAAAAAAATCCATAATATTCTTCAGTATGTTAGTGGTAGAAAGTGCCATCGTCACAGCTGACTTATGTTGACCGCTGGTGGGGTTTTCAAGGCAAGAGATGTTTGGAGGTGGTTTGCCATTGCCTGCCTCTGCATCATGACCCTCGTAGTCTTCAAAGGTCTCCCATCCAAATACTAGCCAGGGCTAACCTTGCTTAGCTTCCGAGATCTGATACGATCAGGCTAGCCTGGGTCATCCAGGTTAGTTGTTGTTGTTCAGTCGCACAGTCGAGTTTGACTCTTCGCGACCCCATGGACCAGATCACGCCAGGCCTTCCGGTCTTCTGCCGTCCTCTGAAGTTGTCTCAACTTCATGTTCGTTGCATCTATGACACTGTCTAACCAACTCATCCTTTGCTGTCCCCGTCTTCTTTGACCTTCAATCTTTCCCAGCATCAGGGTCTTCTCCAGTGAGTATAGATTAACAAAAAAAACTTTCAACTGTCCTGTCAAATATCACAAGATATATCACAGAGTTACTACTATATAACAGGCTACTTATATCACAGAGTCTTTTATATAACTTTTATGATGATTTGAAAGACCATTTACTACTGATTTTTTAAAATTTTCATTATTTATAATCTGCCTTTCTCACTGAGACTCAAAGTGGATTACATAATGTAAGTAAAATACAGTCAACTGGATAGATCATCCAATGAACCATGCAATAGCCTACTGCTCATTAATTTCATTGAGTGCCCACGAGTTCTTGTATTGTGAGAAAGGGAGAAAAGTACTTCTTTCTCTACCTTCTCTATCCCATGTATAATTTTGTGAACCTCTGTCATGTCACCCCTCAACAGTGTTCCCTCTAAGCTGAGTTAGTGTGAGCTAGCTCACAGGTTTTTAGCTTCTGGCTCACACATTTTTGTCTTAGCTCAGTAAGGATGGCTCCAGAGCAAACTAGTTTATGCAGTAGCCAAATTGCTTACTCACAATTTTAAAGCCAGTAGCTTACAAAGCAGAATTTTTGCTCACAAGACTCCACAGCTTAGAGGGAGCATGTCATTTCTCCAGGCTAAAGAGCTCTACCCCCTTAATTGTTCTTCATAGGGAACGTGTTCCATCCCCGTAATCATTTTAGTTGTCCTTTTCTGCACCTTTTCCAGTGTTTCAGGTGCAGTGACCAGAACTATAGACAGTATTCCAAATGAGGCTGCAGTCATACATTTATACAGGGGCATTCTGATACTGACTGATTTGTTTTCAGTCTCCTTTCTAATAATCCCCAGCATAGCATTTGCCCTTTTTATTGCCGTCGCACACTGAGTCAACTTCTTCACTGAGTTATCTACCAAGATCTTTCTCCGGGTCAGTTACTGCCAGTTCGGACCCCGTCAACGTATATTTTTAGTTACGATCTTTTTATTCCAATGTGTATTACTTTGCACTTGCCTACACTGAACCTCATTTGCCACGTTGATGCCCACTCGCCCAGTCCTGACAGATCCTTCTGGGGCGTCTCACAGTCCTCCCTGGTTCTCACTACCTTGAGCAACTTAGTGTCATCTGCAAACTTAGCCACTTCCCTGCTTACTCCTAACTCCAAAACATTAATGAAGAAGTTAAAAAGCACCAGACCTAGTACTGAACCCTGTGGTACCCCCCTGCTTGCCACCTTCCATACTGAAAACTGCCCATTTATACTCACTCTCTTTTTCCTATTAATTTTTAAGTGTATTAAATTAAAATAAATAAATAAATAACACCATTTTTGTAAAAAGTAAGGTGGGTTTTTTTTAAGGCAGTGGTGCTAAAGTAGGTAGCAGGCCAGTTCTCCTGGCCTTGAAGATGCCTGCAGTTATAGCAGGAGGCCCACAGAAGAGTTATTGTGCTGCTAGGCTTGTGCCTGACTACTTGAACAAGCTCACCTCCCACTTGTTCTTACTAAGAAACACCACAATGAAATAAAAGGTAAGCTTTCATTTTCACAGTGGCTTTCTTGACTTCATGGAATATTTGACTGCAGTCAAATAATAGCCAGTTGGTTGACTGGTCTGCTGATGCTAAGCACAGCTTGCCATTAGGCAGCTGCTATGTACAGAGTGTATATGTGGGCTTCCTCTGCAGCCGACGCACAGTTTCTGTTGAGATTGGCAGGGTAGGTGGTAATGGAGAACTGTGTTCACTTAAAAATGACAGCTGTTAAAAATTCCCCTCACTCTTAATTCCATGTGCAGCTTCTCTGTACTAGAATTCAAGCTAGAGACTCGGTCCGCTGAATTAGCTTTCATCAGCTACAGAAGCCAAATAAAATTTATCCCATGAGCTCTCCTCCTGGACTGGATGCATTCAGACTTTGCTTACAGCCAGCATTCAGGCAGGAGGCATACAGATCCAGAGGGCTGAGTTTACACATGTTTTAGCCCTCCATCATTTCTTCTTGAACAGAGAATCCCCGTTAGAAAGTTAATTAAAAAGTACTCGGAAACGTGGAGTGATTCAGCAAGAGTACTTTATTAGATCAGAAGAAGACAAAGTACACCGGCACGCAGGCCGGTATATATGCCCCAGAGACCCACCACCAAAACACCCCCCCAATTCCCTTATAGGTTGCTACAGTAGCCGAGAGTCCCATAGGCTCTCGGCAGCGGACCTGGCCCTCTGATTGGTGCGGGCCAGGATCCGCTTGGGCTATTGTCCAAAGGAATGAAGCTATGAACTAACGCTGGACCGCATGGCCCAACGGTCGCGCACGTGGTCGCGGTGGATACATTACATTAATTCTGGTGACCTGTGATTTACAAATGCAGGCTAGTGCTCTTCCCACCCCAAATCAGTATTCTAAACCAGGGTTTAATCAAGGCATCGAATCCTGGTTTATAGGAGAATCCTAATCCTGGTTAATGTAATGTACTTGCATTTGTATGTCAGATAATCAAAGTTAGCTTCTGAGTGGCATTCGCTATGTAAGAAGGGAAAGGGAAGGAATGAGGTATGCTCCATTTATGGAATCTCCTCCCTAGAGATGCTTGTACAGTGCCAACCATACAGTCTTCAGTACTGGGCAAAAGCCAGTGCTGTTCACTCATGAATCTGGTCTGTTTTCCTGATTTGTATGTTGCTCCTTTTGTGTCTGCTTGCTCTAATATTTTGCTTAATAACTGTAAGTCACCTTCCCACTGTGTTTTGACAGAAACTAGGATATAAATATTTCAAACGAATAAAATAAATCAAGCCTGCAAGAGCAAACTGATTTTCCCCCCATTCCTACTAACAAACATCCCAGCTTTAAAATCCTTAATGCTGACTATGAAATAGCAATAGCTACTGCTTGATCTTCAAAACTGAGTCTTGCGGATTTCCACCTAAGGAGGGGAATACATTTGAACAAACCATTAATAAAGGTTTAATTGTTAATGGAAGGTGGCTGTTGCTGGCAGTGTACATTTTTATTTTCAGTGTTGCGCTTCCCATGCTTAGAAGATAAGATGGCCCTTTCTTTGAGAAGTGCTGACATTTACATTTGCAGGCCTTTGAAGTTTGGCAGGAAAGCTGCCACAGCTGCCCTGAGAGTCAATATTTTTGTGGGTATAAAAATGGCCATATAATGCTTTTTCTATTTTTATTTGCACAAGCTTTTATTTGGGGTGCCTCTGAGAGGCCTGCATTTCAAAGTACATTGGAATAAGGAACCGCTCCCAGTGAGGTTCTGGCAGGACATTCATACAGGCGGTCCTTAGGGTGAAGGTCATTCCATTGCTAAATGAGGATTAACACTCCTCAGAGAAGCATCAATTACTGATAACGACCTAAGATTGCTGAATTTGAATTCATTCACAAGTTCACATGGATAGATCTATCAGGGCTTAAGGGATTCTTATTTCACCTAAGTTGCTAATGTTCCACACCCATGTCCCAATCAAGCTGCTTAAGAAAACAAATTGCATCCTGACTTCTTTCCTCTTCATATTCAAATTTTGTCTGAACAGACAAACTTTGAGAAATGAAAGCTCAGATTCCTAAAACCAAACTGATCTCCAGGATACCACCGTGGGCAGTCCATGTGTGTGATTACTCAATGATTGTGGAGTAGGCCACATGTGATTATTGCAAGTGTCCATTGGATGCTTTTAGACATGAAAGAACTTACAAAACATACCCCACAGTGGGGTTTTCTAGGTAGGATAACTTTTTCTGACCTATTTCAGGAGTGTTGTGAATTTACCTTTTCATATCTGTGGGTATAATCTTTACATCATTGTGACATCATCAGCATGTTGCAAAGTGCCACATCCCCAAATACCATCAACCAAAGGAACCTTATCTCCTGCCATCCCTGGTGTGAGGCCTGTACCTCAGGAAGGCTTAAGGCTTTTCTCTTCCTCTGCTGACAGTGCTCTTGAGGTGGGAACCAACGGCGAACCACAGTCCCCACTGGGCAAGGCTCTTCCCCACTTTCTTGAAACATAGGCTAGCAGGGTGCCACATGAGGAATGGTGCTCAGGAGAGCTACCCTTCTCTATCTTGGCCTTCAGCACTG
>NW_015162062.1:0-3388 GCF_001447785.1 Gekko japonicus
TAAATTTTTCTAAGAATGTATCCATATTGCTTTGTGAGTGATTTCTCATAACCAAGCAGTACTAGACTGTAATTGATCTGTATTCCTCACATATTATAGTCCTCATGTATGTATTCTCAACAAGAGGGACTATAAATCCTCTGTATATTAATGTATTTTAGTGTATTTCTTTTTCAGAATAGTATACTGAATGTATGCAGGGGATATTAGGATGTCTGCTGAAATAACATCCTTTTTTGGAGGGGGAAGTAGTGTTAAGTGTCCTCCACACCTGACAGGAGAGAATGAAGGTTCCCAATTCCAGCCTACATTTTGAAGGGAAAGATGCAGGCATCGGAGCAAGGGAAAGGGCAAAGTCTGGGGCAGTCAGTCTGGCCGGCCTATCTGTTGTTCTCAGGTGTGTTTGTGTGTGGGGGGGAGTAAATCTGAGGCTGGCAGTGACCCCAATCCGATGCTTCTTCAGGTAGGCAGGCTATATATATAAAAAAGGTCTCTCTCCCATATATCCTGGCGGTGGAGGGAGTCTTTTTTTTAAAAGTACCCGAAGGTACACTTTTATTGTTTTCTTATATTCCTAAACACAAACATAGACAACTACAACAAACATATAAACCAAGAGACTTATTACAGTTTGTTACTACCCCTAGTCCATCGCTTCATTGTTCTCTAATATTTGTTAGTATTCTCTAATTCCATTATTATATATTACTACATACTCAAATATTATTTTGCCATATCAGCTTAATCTTTAACTCCATTCACATTATACCAATCATATAGTCTCTTCCAGGTTTTTTGAAATGTCCATTTCTTCGTGCTTCTCATTTCCATAGTTAATTTATCTATTTCCGCCGCTTCTAAAAGTTTATTAATATATTCCTGTTTGGTTGGTGTTTCTTGAGTCTTCCAGTATTTGGCATATAATATTCTTGCTGCCGTTGACATGCATACAATCAGGTATCTATCAGTTTCCTCAAATTCTTTCAGAAAAATATTTAACAATAGCAACTCTGGGGTAAAGATAATGTTACGTCTTATTCTGGCAGTGGAGGGAGTCTTATGGTTTATTTTCGAAACTTTGTCTTTGGGGAAGAGAACTCCGTGCGGGGTGTGTGTCAAATTTAAATACCATTTTCCCGGGAAACCCATTCTAATAAGGAATCTGATGGGGGAGAGAGCTCCTAGCTTTTTTTTTTTTTTGGAAGAAAAGTCTTTGCTTCAGTGGTGCAGAAGTAGAAGAAATTGGATTTTGACCATGCCCTTCACTACCTGAAGGGGTCTCAGAGTAGTTTACAATCTCCTTTCCCTTCCTCTCCCCACAACAGACACTCTGTGAGGTAGGTGGGGCTGAGAGAGAACAGCTCTGAGAGAACTTGTGATTGACCCAAGGTCACACCAGCAGCTGCATGTGGAGAAGTGGAGAATCAAACCCAGTTCTCCCAGATTAGAGTCCGCCCCCCTAACCACTACACCAAATTGGCTCTCAAAAAATCAAAATGGGTGGTTTATAGTGAGCATGGGCAGGAAAGAGGGGAAATGTAAAACCACTCTGACTCCACGTGGGGAGGCAGGGTTGCCAACTCTGTGTTGGGAAATTCCATGAGATTTGGTGTACCTTGGGGCAGGTGTTTAGGGACAGGAGGGACCTCAATGGGGTACAAAGCCACAGACTCCACCTTCCAAAGCAGCCATTTTCTCCAGATGAACTGATCTCTGTCAGTTGGAGAGCAGTGGTAATTCAGGAAGATCTTTAGTCACCACGTGGAGGTTGGCAACCCTAAACTCTCTCTCCTCTGACTGCTGGGGGGCTTCCTCCCTTGTAATACCATAAAGGCAGATGAAGGGGGGGGGGGGATGGACACAAGAGCCTGCTGCAGCTAGCCAATCGTCATGCCTTTTAACAAGCCCTGTTCTCTATGAGCTTTCAAACCACGCTGCCCTTGTTCATGGATATGCTCAGGCGCAAACTGTGCTGAAGAGAAAAGAGCAGCTCAGCATTCAGTAGCTTTGAAAGAAAAGCCGCAAAATGAAAGAAATACTGAGCCCAGCAGCTGACTCGGGACTGGAACTCTCTCTCTAATAGAATGATTGGGGGGAAGGAGGGAGAGACAGAGGGGCTCCCAGCTACCCACCCACCCAACCTCGCTTGCTGTATGCCAGAGACCAGTGGGGGGGGGAGGCAGACACTGAGCAGCAGCATCCACCCAGGAGAAGGAGGAGGAGGCGGTGCTGCTGGGGCATAGCCATTGGGGCGAGGGGAAGCGAGGCACATCCAGTCGGTTGCAGGCAGCCCCCCCGCTGAGGGCAGTGTCATATCCGGAGCCTCTCCACAGACCTGGGGAGTGGGTGGGGCCTGGGAGGACACTGGGTGTTTAGCCGGGCCTAAAAACGTGGTACTGGGAGATACGCGGGGGGGAGGCAGGGGGGAGGCCCAGGGGCGCAGGCAGCAGCCAACTTACTCATGGTCCACATACTAGACTCCTTCGTTTGTTGAGGCACAGGCACAGGCGAGTGGAGCAGCAAACTGTGCTGGAGGTGGGAGGGCCCATGCCACATGGAGTCCTTTGGGGGGCGGGCAAGAGCAGGAGAACAACCTACCCTACTCCCTAGTGCTCAATGGCTGCTGCTGCTTCTGGGGGCGGTTGTCGTTGGAGCAGCTGGGCTTTTGGCGAGGGAGGGGGCAGGGTGGGGTACCCTCATAGGCTGGCGCCATTAGGCAATCATCTAACCTCACCTTATGGGTGCTCTGGGCCTGCTGTCGGCCAGCCTGCAATGCTCACTCCTTGTGGTTCCGACCTCCCCAACAAAGCAGCCAGACAGACTCGGACGGGCCCAACTGGGAGGACTGATGTGAGAAACCCGGGCCGAGAAGGAGAAGGGGAAGCAAACGAAGGAACGAGCAGGAGCTGACAAAGGCGGCACCGGCACCTCTCTCTCTCTCTCTCGGGGGAGCAAGGATTGGGGAGGGGGCCCCATTAAATTCGTGGGGGGCTCCTGGAGCCCCACACTAGCTACAGGCCCACAGGTGCAGGAAATGAGGAGAGATGGTTCCAGCTGCTGAGGAGGTTTGGTCAGTGTCATGGGCTGGGGTGCCAGTCAAAGGGAATCCATAACAAGCCAAGGTCAGGAGCCAGAAATACAGAGCCAAGTCCAAATCACTAACCAGAAACATAGTCCAAAGCCAAGCTGGGGTCAGGAGCCAGGAACACAGAGCCAAATCCAAATCACTAACCAGAAATGTAGTCCAACTCCAAGCCGGGGTTAGGAGCCAGGAACACAGAGCCAAGTCCAAATCACTAACCAGAAATGTAGTCCAAAGCCAAGCCGGGTTTAGAAGCCAGGAACACAGAGCCAAGTCCAAAGCCAGGGGGACCAAAGGTCTAGGTGC
>NW_015162062.1:5744-5886 GCF_001447785.1 Gekko japonicus
AGGCAGTTGTCTGTCAGGTGCAGCCCCACCTCCACAGTGGCTACTAATACTCCTCCCCCTCCTACACTGGTGTAGGAGAGGAGGTCGGATGGCTTCCAACACACTCCCCCTACCTCCTACATCTAAGAGGCGGTTGTCTGTC
>NW_015162062.1:6301-8549 GCF_001447785.1 Gekko japonicus
CGAGCCAGATACACCAACTCTACAAGGAGGAGGCAACTTAGGAATGCGGCAAAGACATTTGCACATAGTACTCCTGTAGTGCACTGAGCTGCGCAGGCCAAGTGCTCAGAACAACACAATCTCCATATGAGCAAAACAATCCAGGAACACAAGTAGAGAGGCCATCACTTTCGTAAAAGGTAGCAGGAGTTGACTTAACAGACAACTGCTTCTTAAATGGACAGTTCTATGTGGCCTGCTCCAGAGTGAGCTCATCAAGCAGCCTGGTGATCCTAGCACCTGAGGGCAGAACCACCAATGTGGTCTACAGAGAGGTCCTTCAGTAGAGAGGGGGGAAAGTACGTATGTCTCGCTTTATTTTTTACACTACAATCTTCTCCACTAGAATTCATACAACAAATGTCCCATTTCAGACTTCATATCATCAGTATTATAACTGGAATTACGGAACTTAAATACCGTAGTGAAGCACGGGTATCAGGCTAGTACTAAATAAAGAAGCATTTCCTTTGTTTGAAAAGAGATTTCGTCTCTTGAGTCTCTGTCAGCTCCATCAGCAGAGTCTGCTCACATATCACAACACCTTTTGGTAAGGGGCCACTACCTTAGGACATAGAACCAGGGCAGGGTGGGTTGACATGCCTACACTTATTAGACATGTGTCAGAAAAGTCCCACAGCAGTTAGCACCTCCCTTATGGTGCCTTGGGAGAGGTCTTGGACTCTGCCTTCAAAGTCCATTCTTGGGATGGTATTAACCCCCGGAGCCACTTCCGATTCTCTGGGTTGCTGATTAAAGGGAGAGGCATCCAGCCGGCTGAGATTCATTTCATTATCATCCTCACTCTGGTTATCATACTCACTCTGGTTAATCTCCATACTCATTCTAGAGTCCTTTCTGACTTCTCCATTCTCCTCCTTTGTGTCAGCAGATTGGTTGATTTCCATTGTTATCCTGGCATCAATACTTGCCTCTGCATCTCCTTCCTTTACAGCTGCATTGTTAGTCCCTGTCAATCTCTTATATATCCACCTTAGCCTGGAGGTTATACTGGTTTGATCTACTAATGGGAGGGTTGTGATGGTGTGCTGCAGCTCTCTTTCCACTGTGTTCTCTAGCCAGTAATTGTTGTTCTCAGTACGATACCTCGCAAATTCTGACTCAGGAGTTGACTCAGAGATTCTTTTGTGTGTGGGCTCCTGAGAGCAGTCCTCAAGCTCCATCATCAGATCTTGGGTGTCATTCTCTTCTTGCAGATGTTTATTTGGCACCCTGATCATTAGTGGATTAATAGTGGTGTTAACAAAAACGTGGGTAGGGAAAATTCCTTTCTGCCTTGTTGTTTCTATAAGTAAGCACCTTGTAAGTTATTCTTGAACTTCTAAATGTGAGGATAACTCTGTGTATTTGATTATTGATAGTAATGTCCTCTATATCTTCTAAATCTATATTCATTTTCTTAGTTCTTAGGAGATGACTTAGATGGTCCACCACTTTATGCTTAGACTTCCACAAGTGGATTTTCCCTCTGTACCTGCAGACTGTCAACACGATCTTGTAAGGTTGCAATGCCAGATGTTGATCTTGGGCATCCAAGAAAAGCTTGTACCTATGAAGAGGGTTTAGCTTTCTGGGCCATCCTTTCCATTTGGCATGTCATTCTGATACAGACGTTTTAGGCTTGTTTAAACTGCCCTAGGACAGACCTGGTCAGTCTCTTGAGGCAGTTTCCCATTGCAGACAATGAGTTATATAGAGAGGTTACAGTATGAGTTGTCAATTCTATTAACCTGGCTAGTAAATCATAGTTCATATCTCTTATCCCAGGTGATTTATGGTCACTCCTTCCTCCCCTATCCTTAGCATCAGCTTCAGTTGCATCTTGCCAAATCTCTTTCCTGTTTCCAACCAAACCTCCTTTGTCTAGTAAAGCAAAACAGTTTGTCACAGGGACATTATAAACAAGCTTATCTCTCGAAGGAAAAAAAATTGTTTATTTTACTCTGTTTGCAAGCAGCTGTATTTGCCTCCTCTTCGTTACCAGCATAACCAAGCCCCGCCCCCTGAAGCCCTCAGTTGGCACGAAAAGGGAGGCAGAGTAAGAAAGGTAAGCTGCCTGCCTATTGCCCCATCCCTGGTTTCTTTAAGCTGCATGGAGGCACGGCGACTCCGGAAAGGCCTCCTGCCCCATCCCCGGCTTCCTCCGGAGGTGCTGCCCCTGCCTTTCTTTGTTCACCCGCCGAGGCAG
>NW_015162062.1:10508-25194 GCF_001447785.1 Gekko japonicus
AGAGCAAAATAAAGGATGGAAGCCTGATCACACGGTCCTCTGAGTCTCCGTCCTTCGGTTGTTAGCTGGTGATCACACGGCGATGCTGCAGCATGGCAAAGAAGCGGGGTGGCACTATCATGGAAACATTTCGCGTTTGTGCACATGTGCAGTTCAATGGAGCAGCACTGCTTTCAGTTTCGTGTTTGTGTGCATGTGCTTATGAAAAACATCTGGTTTGTGACAGGATGTGGATGGGTGCCAGATATCATGGGATACTAGCGCTCCCGTGATCAGACGCCCACCTGTGCCGTGCGTTTTCCGAATACTAGTGTACTTTCCTTAGTACTTTTTACCTCCGCATCTTCGGCAGGATGCCACGGGTTGACCACGAGTGCGCTACCCTTCCCAGATGTTGCCCCGAAAAGCCGCTCGACATTCGTGCCTTTCACACGGCAAATTCTCTGTGTGACCGGGGCCTAGGTGAATGTTTGAGCTGGTGAAGTTTTTAGTGTAAGCAATTTAAGCTTTACCATACTATTTTTGCTGATGGTGTTCTCTCATCTATGTTTTTTTTTCTTTTCTTTCTAGGTTCAAGCCAAGTATGGTATTCAGTATGAAAATGTTTTCTTTCTGTGTAGAATTTTGGAACAGCTTCTTGAAAGAGGGACCAGACAAGAAAATAATGCTAGTTCCATCTGTGATGAAGAAGAGAGGAAGAACCTTGATCAAGCTGTTTTTCATCTCTCAGATGAGTTCCCCTTGTTTTGTATTTATTTATGGCAAATAGGTACTCTTTTGAATGCAACAGAAATACAAACTGCTGGTAAAAAAAAGGGGCCTGCTTCAGAATAATAAAGTATTGCTAATAAATTAGATTAGAGAGAAATAACCAAGACTGAGCAGTATTCACACGGAAAGGAAGTATGTCATAACAATGAGCGTGAAATAGTATTGCAATAGTGATTATGCAATTTCCTCTTCTTTGAGGAACATTGCTTGAGAAGGTGTAAGCAATTTCATGGTGACAGTTGTCGGTAGTATTTTTCCATGGCAGGCCCCTGAGTTAAGGGTGTTTGTTTTTTTTAATTGATATTTGAAATAAGCAAAATTATCTCCGGCATTAAAAATTAAAATACCTATTAAACTATAATGAGATGCACAAAATTAGGATCTAAATTGTGAAAAGTTTTGCACATTAGGCTGACCCATTTAGTATACAGTTAGTCTTTAATATTCTTCTTGGTTATTTTGAGTGTATTAGTTTTTCACTGAAGTACCCAACCTTTTTCAGGAAAACAGATCTAAACAATTTGCAGCTAGAAAGTACTAAGCATCTATTACGTTAGATATATGTTAAAGGGACTGTTTGTCAAATGGACTATAGTTTGTCAAATGGACTATATTTCTTGTGCCTTACAAACTGCAATCCTGGGTGGAAAGGTACCCAAATATGTCCCCTTGAAACCTGTGGGAGTCAGAAATATATAAACACATTGTTGTCCAAGAGCCCATGTTTTCTGTTTACAATAGCATCTCCTGGGAGGTGACTGACATGATGTATCTTCAGTCTTTTTGCAGTTGGCAGCAGTAACTGCTGGATAAAGCAGTTGTAATTCCTTACTCTCCCATATATCCCCTTGAACCATGATAATGACACTGTGAAACAAAGGTTTTGATACAAGGTTGGTTTCCACCATGGTCATCCTGCCACCCCCCCTTTAGATTTGCTGTTCTGCGGCATAGTGATAGTTCTTCCAATGGGATAGATCCAACCATCCTCCAAGGAGCCTTCCTCCAGGGGAAGAGCCACTTAAATTGGAGGAAGGCTTCAGACTTTTCTCAGTGGAGTGGTAGTGATAGAACAGGGGCAGGATCCACCCCATTTTTCAGTTGTAACTTATGGGTACAGCTGCTGTATAGGCCAGTTGGTCCAGTTATTGGGGGAGGAGTTCCAAGAAGTTGGTCCAGGACAGAAATTTTCATTAGAAGGAACCATGCCACATGGCTCTTCACCCAAATATTAACCACGCAGCCTGAGAGGAAGTTTAACTGCTGTGATAATGTATGAAGTGGCTCTCAGTGTTCTGTGAAGCCATTGTCAAACATGCCATTATGCAGATCACCCAAAATGAGTGGAACTGTCTGTTAGTGCATTGTTGTTCTCTAACTTTGTTTAACATGTTGTGCCTAGTTAAAACTTGCTTTTCAGGAAAGCAAGTGCTGATTAGTCCTAGTTCTTTTTACAAATGCAATTTTTGTACATATCTTTCAGACTAACTTTTAATGCAAGCTGTTATTTTTATTGTGCTCTATTTTCAGTTGTTGGTTGTTTTTAATATGATTTACACTGTTCTTTTTGTGTTAATACACTGCTGAGGTACCACTGGTTTGTAGAGAATTGCAGTTCATAATTTTGAAAATAAATGTATTACTCAAATTTCACACATCCTCATTTACACCAGGTGTGCTTTTGACAGTTCTTCATGAGGCATGTATAAAGGGATTCACCACTATAAATTGTTTTTTCTCTCTTTGTAGAAAAATAATCTCTTACCTAATCATCGGCCACTGAACTGAAGCACATTTTACAATATTTATATCACCCCATTGATCTCCTTATATGTTTTTACACACAATGTATCATATAACTAGGTATTATACAATATCAACGTACATGTGCATGGTATCTTAGTATACATGCAAGAATGAATTAAGCCTTTGAATAGGTCTTTGTTGTCATATAATTCATGATTTTAGATGTCACGTTTTATTGATCTTAAATGCACTGCAATACCATACAGAAGTACTGCTGATGCCAGTGCACTTTCAACTGCCAATCTTACAAAAAGTATTACTTTTGTTACAGGAGTATAATTGGAAAATTGTCAAGTAAAACATTTGTGTTAATTTATGTTGTGTAATTTTATGTTAAAATTAGTTCTTCATTATGCATTATGAAAGATGTTCAATAAAAATTTTTGCTTACACGTGTAATTAATAGGTATACAGAGGGATATTATTAGTACCAAAATAAGCAATTGAAACGTTGAATAATTCAAAGGATGAAAACTGATAAACATGGATAGACAATCATTCCTCTTCCAATTTAATTACAAGACAAAGAATTGTTCTCTAAAACACCTGCTGGTGGGCACAGAAAGAGAACCTGGGTTGATTTATTGATGAATATTGTTCTATGAAGTACTCTATTTTTGGAGTAGGCTTTCTCAGAATGATACAGTAATTAAGCATACTTATGCTTTTATATAAAGGCAATTTGTCATGGGTTCACCTTTTGATGCAAACCACATCTCTGACTAATTCTCAGTAGTCATCAAATTACTGCCTTGACAAAATCAAGGATGGTAGAATTCTATAACCTTTCGAGGGCATGGAATTCAAGGACTTCCTTAAGTGTGTGCTGGTAGCAGCAAAGGATCAAAGAAAAAAGAGATTTGCTTCTTTTTGTCTCAGAGAGATATCCAGTGCTTAGGTCATAACATTAACAAAGATCTACGCATTACAACTGTTAAGGTAAAGGCAAAACTACAAAAACATGGAACCAACTCCATGCATCTTTTTGAAATAAAAACTGCATACCATATGGACTGCTGTCATCATATAAAAAGCATTGATGATACCTAAAGCTGCAAGACCTGACATGGGAATTCTCAAACCATAGTGGTGATCTGTGTGGAAAACTTTTCTACTTCACAGCTCAGCTCTTGGTCAGTGAAGTATATGGTGCATACACGCCTAAGTCATTTCATTAATGAGAAGATGTGAGATTAAGATCACCTCTATTTGGACGGCAGCTTTCTGGAACCTGCTGAGCAAGTCCAGCTCAGCCATAGCACCAGTAAATGATAGATTTGTATTTCTGTCTTTTTCATAACCTCGCTACTTGATCCTGTTTATAGTAAATGACAATGTTTGTTTCTTACAATTCTTTATGCAAAACTTTCTTTAGTGTTTTTTAAAGACTGTTGCAAGCAATCTTTACTTAGAACATTTCGCCAGGTCAGACTGGTTCATCTGAAGTTTATTCTTAAGCTCAGGGGAAGTATAAAAGCCTCCCAATTAGCTCTAATAGTTGGTTGTCCTCTACTGAAGCATTTTTCTTTCTAAAAAAATGCTGTTTATAAAGAATGTAATAAAGTCCTTGGTATAGAAAAAGAAATTCTAAAGCCTCAGTGGTTTTAATAGTCCTATTAAAATGGCAGTGTTAATACTAGATTCTTTAAAAAAACTTGCTGAATTTATCTTTGGATTTTTGCACCAACAAAGCAATACTTGGGTTAGGCTGAAGTCCTGCATACAGTGGAATTCAAATAGATAGTGTGTGTGCAGAATGGCAGCTATGCAGACTGATCTTATACATGCTGTCTCAGAAAGTATATATCAGACTGTAGCCTGAAGGTGCAATCCTGTGCATGCTTGCTGAGGAGTAAATCCCACCTAATTCAATGAAAACAAGATTGGCCTGTTAGTTTGAGTACTAATGCTGTATACAAAAATACCTCAGTGTACGAATGCCTACCTTCTTACAGTGTGAGCTTCCTTCATCAGGTACTCTAAGGATGGGAGCTTTCACTCTTGAAATTTCATGCCCTGAAAATCTTGTTGACCTCTAAGGTGCTAGTGAACTCAAATCTAGCTGTGCTACCTTGTTATAGCAGAACTTTTTGGCTTCACATCTGTCATTCTGTCTCCCTTTGCAGGTTGCTCATGGTATTACAGAAGCTTTTCTCTTATAGTTAAAATTTAGCAACAAGGAAGGTGCAGACACAGATTCTGCAGTAAACAAGAGATAGGAACACTATTTAACATCTGTGGTGGTCTTTAAAGATTTTGACTTGTCAGAAGGGAGAGCTTCAATCAAATTATGCAAATATCTTTCTAGTAAACCTGAAAAAAAGCAGTTCAAAGGTTTTATATTAACCTTTTCTGAATGGCTGTTTTTCTTCTCGATAAAATGCATAGATTTAAGGAGTTAAGTATATAAACGGGTAATGGGAAGAAATAGCTCAATTTTAAGCTAAAGAGAATATTTCAGTATTGGTTATCTCCCCTTTAAACCAAAGTAGTGGCAGATTTTAGGGAAGTGCCCATATCCTCCTGAAGAGTAGCATAAGTGTGTTTGGGCAGCAGAACACAGCATCTTTCCACTGAGCCATCAATGCATTTGATGACTCAGTATACATTTGTGAGTCTTCTAGATTTCTCCTTCTAGCCACTGTAATATGTAGCCTAGGTTCTCCAATTTTATTTATTTATTTATATTTAAACTATTATATTCCTAAACCAGAGCATTTTAGTATTATTACAAGAATTATTTTTCATTTTCCAATTATTGGTAGTAGCTTCCAGCTGGTGCTCTGTGGGTTATTGCAAAGTATTCTACCTCAAACAGATTAGAACACAATTGTAAATTTAATTCAATGTTTCCAAAAAGCAAACAATTCTGGCTGTATGAATTTTAAAAAAATCTTACGAGTATGTGCCATGCCTTGTCCATAGGTCTTCTAGAACTAAATAAATCTGGATTGTTTCAAGGGTCAGCTACTGTGTTCGTCCTAAATCCTACTTTCTTAGTATTATGCTTCTCAGTGAATTTCTTCCTTTCACAATTGTCTACTAGATTTTAGTTTTATACTTTCAGCTAATTCATTAATTTTTTATCATTAAGCTTATCTAATGACAGAATATTTAACACAAAGGAGGGGCTGTCTAATTACTCTGCAGAATTAGTAACATGCAGATAACCCTTGAGTATAGCTAAAGAAGATAATTAGCCAAATTTCCACAGAGCTGCATAAATTACTTCTGATCTTTAAAACTAAGATCAGTTGATCAGATGAAACATTTTGACAGCAAGTGAACATTTTATATAGTCATAAACAGAAAGCATTTCCCTTATGTCATCTGTATTAAGAAACTATAAACTGATGTTCAAATCATCTTTCAAATCAGAGGTAAAGGCAGCTGCATAAAGAACAGCTGGACTCTCTGGTGGGTCTGTGCAATGTTATTGATTTATTTAAAACTCTTTATTCCACAAAGTCTCCCTGTTTGTTGGCCTTGCTCTTTCTCCTTCCTATTTTACTTTGATACTAGATTTGCAAGAACGAAGGTAGATTACACAATTAAAGCAGCACAATGACCACTAAATCATAGTACTGTGTGGTTAGCAAACATTTCCTCAAATATTCACTACTTACACGGAAGATCAACAGTTTGTATGTTCCAGATCACAACCTTGTATTCCCCAGTCAATAACCACTCAGTGCTTCATTCAAAAACGTTATTTAAAAGTAATATAATAATTTGTGAAATGGTTAGATAAGAAATTATTAGTTACATAGCATATATCATATTGCTAAAAGGTAAAGGTTTCCCTTGCTCAAGAGCTAGTCACATCTGACTCTAGGGGGCAGTGCTCATCTCTGTTTCCAAGCTGAAGAGCCAGCACTGTCCGAAGGCATTTCCGTAGTCATGTGGCAAGCATGACTAAATAGGGAGGCACATGGAACACTGTTACCTTCCCACCAAAGTGGTGCCTATTGATCTACTTGCAATTTCTTGCTTTCAAACTGTTAGGTTGGCAGGAGCTGGGGCCAGAGATGGGAGCTCACTCCATCACACGGCACTAGAATCTCAAACTGTCAAGATACAGACCTTCCAGTCTGCAGCTTCTGTGTCTTAACCTCTGAGTCACCATGGCCCCTATCATATTTCTACTTTACCTAAATTGGATTTAAGAATGAATTAAAATTTCTAAGATTCTTTCCCAGAGCATCTTTCAAAAAAACACCAACAAAATCTGTATGTTTCTCTTTATCAAGTACTGCTCATATGGCTGTCACCTTAAGCAGAAGATAGAACAAAAAATTATTTTCAAAGACCTTACTCAGTATTATAAATCAATATATCATAGCATGCTGATAGCTTGTGTAGGGTGTGCTGAATTGCCTGGTCCTCACCATCTAAAACTTTATGTTCCTCTGAGCATAAAAACAATACTTATAAGTCTGCAGCAGTAACCATGTGCAGTACCGTAAGTCTTCATCCTGGAATTTATGTTGGCAGGCAACCAGCTGTACATAAGAAGCTTTAACAGACAAGTAAACTGGTTGAGTAACTGTCACTCAATGACAGTACACTGTATGCTGTGAGAGAAAAATGCCTGATCATAACTTTTCAGGGAATTTCGTAAGCAGATTCTATGAATGATTACAATTTCAGATCTACTTATGCTAATGCAGGAGTTGGTTTTTATACCCTGCCTTTCACTACCCAAAGGAGTCTCAAAGCGGCTTACAATCACCTTCTGCCACTCTTAACCACTACACCACACACACAGGGAATAACAAAAATGGCTTACAAAATTAGAAACAGTGTAACAGTATGGAATATACAATGAGGAAAGCACTGACAGCTGCCTAAAATTTTGCAGACATTATGGCCCTATTCCCTTTATTGACAGGCCCTCCAGAACAATGAGAAAAACAGTGCAACAGTATAAAGTATAAAATGAACAAACCAGTAAAATGACCTAACATTTCACAGATATTAACTATGATACAATTCCTTTTATAAAAAGGACCTCCCAAACATTTTTGTTCTGCACATCTGTAGAACAGTAAAAGCATAGGAGCCTTCTTAATCTTATCAAGCATTTGATGTCATTCCACCAGGTGGGAGTCACAACAGGGAATACTTGTGTATGGGCAACTGTTGATCTTGCACATTTGCAGGGTGGCACCTTCCAAAGTTTTAGCTCCAATGAGTTAAACTGTTGTAAAGGAGAACAGTGGAAGAGGTGGTCCTGCAGATATACGGGTCCAAGATGATGATCTGTGCTTTGAATTGATGATCTGTAGGTGCTTTGAACTGATATCCTGAAAACATGCACCAACTAACAGTATAAAAGCAGGACTCATTGGATGAGTGGATGTACTGTCAGAGGAGGTGGTGCAGCAACAGCCTGGGTCCCCATGTGGTAGTTGGTTTGGGGGATGGGCACTAGTTACAAGAAAATAAAGAGCCGCACCAGTCACAGGAGATTAAAAAAAAATAGGAACAAGGCTGATCACCTACTTATCATTTACTCTTTTTGAAGAACTACTGCAGGATGAACAGATTCCCCGATGAAGCCTATTGGCAAAACACATATGGAAGTTTTGGAAATTTATCTGAGTAATAAAATATATTTTTACCTGATTTTGCACCATCAGCCTTGGTGCTGTTTTTTGTCTTTTGGGGGAATGGGTGGGCAGCCAGCCAGCGATGGGCCCAAGAGGGTCAGCAGTGGCCACCAGAGGGAGCAGGGATGAGGGAGGCATGGTTGGCGACAGTGCAGCACCCAGCCTGGTACTCACAGGCTCTTGAGCCTGAGACCGCCTCAAAGGTCTCCGGGGTCCTGCCCCTAAGGTAGAGGAAGTGGGAAAATCCAGGGGTGCCTCATCCCCAGGGAACACTTTAAAAATGATAAATCCTGAGAGAACCAAGGAGGCAGGGTCAGACCTATCCCAAGAACTCCAAGGAAAGGCAACTGGCAAACATAAGAGAGAAATCAGGGTGAACCCCCCTCGCTCTATTCTGAGGCTCTTCTGGAATGTACCTTGCCAAAAGCAGACTCTGGAGAATGGAGCAGAAATAAAATGTTGGGGAAATAAAAGTGTTTTCACCTGGCTCCTTTGGTAAGTATTTGGGGGATGGAGTTCTACAGTTTTGCCACCACAATCAAGAAGATTGCTGAGCAGTCAGGTTAGAACAGATAATAGGATGTACTTCTTCACCCGAAGTGTGTGGCTATTAGCCACAAGGTATACATAGGAACTCACAGGCTGGGGCAGGTGATGCAACAGTACAGCATTATATCACTATTTTAGAGCTGGGTTGGATACGTGCTAATTTCCTTTATTTTAGTTCAATAAACAGACCTTGGAAAGATCAGTTGTAAGAAGAGACATGTAAATGTAACAGGATAACCTAAAAATGAAAATTAAAATTTAATCATGTACTCACATGGCAATAAGTTAATTGGCAGATACTTTTGAGTGACAGTGCATACCTTGCATATGGGACATATGTAGTCCCATCATTAAGGTTTTTTAAAACAAATTATTGGGGATGGATTGGACTGGAACTCTGAAGAAGAGCTCCATTTGAACAGTTTTTACAATCCTGGTTAATAAAGAGTAGGAGAGCCCAGCTTACCCTAGAAGACCTGAGGGAGTTTCCTCAAGAGTCTGTGGAGCAGAGTGGTGTTAGTTGGTGCCAATGGGGAGAACCGAGGAGAGAAGGAAGGACGCTGAGCGCTGGATGCCGGAGATCTCCTATCGGCCACTCCTATCAGCCATAGTGTTTCCTGACTCGATGCAAGCACTCTCCGCTCCAGCTGCAACATCTTTCAAATCTGCCACAGTGCTTCCTGGCCTCACTGCAGGCCTATGGGCTACGGCAGCTGCTAGTTTTGCCGTGATGAGTTTTGCTGATGCTGTGTTACCTCCAGCTCCTGTTCCAATGATCCAGCTGTTTTTCATCTTTTTCACCCCCTGGGATGTTTATTTCACCCTGAGGACCTGGCAGTTGTGTGGAAATCTGGCTTGGAGACCACGGGTCTGCAGAAGTCATCAGCTCAGATGGTCCCAGCTTGAGACCACACCGTGGATGCGGAGACAGAATATACGACAGACTATACTAACAACATTCTCAGTTGGCCCAAAGGAGTTAATGAAGAAGAAGTCTAGGGGCATATACCCTGGCCCCTGGAATTGACTCTGGTGATACTGGGGGACTGGGATCTACAGATGCTCATGTTTATGTGGATGTGTGTGTTCAATGGTGGTTGGACCTGGAATTCCTCTTCGGGAATCCCAAAGGGAATTTACAAACACCCAGGGAGGAAGGCGGAAATCTGACTGCCTTACATTGTGTGGCTTCCAATCCCTCTGGATCCCAGCAGACTGCCTGACTTCTCTCTTCCTCAGTGTCTGCTCCCACTGCACACAAGATGTTTTGTTAACTACCCAGAAATATCTAGTGGTGCTGTGCATCTCCTAGAACATAAGAACATAAGAGACACCAATGTTGGATCAGGCCAAAGACCCATCCAGTCCAACACTCTGTCACACAGTGGCCAAAAATACCAGGTTCCATTAGGAGGTCCACCAGTGGGGCCAGAACATTAGAAGCCCTCCCACTGTTGACCCCCCCAAGCACCAAGAAGACAGAGCATCACTTGCCCCAGAGCCCCTATGGCTAATAGCCACTGATGGACCTCTGCTCCATATGCTTATCTAATTCCCCTTTGAAGCCGTCCATGCTTGTAGCCGCCACCACTTCCTGTGGCAGTGAATTCCATTTGTTAATCACTCTTTGGGTGAAGTACTTCCTTTTATCCTTTCTAACCCGACCGCTCAGCAATTTCATGGAGTGCCCATGAGTTCTTGTATTGTGAGAAATGGAGAAAAGTACCTAAACTGCTTCCTAAACTGCTTCAAGAGCTTTTTGATTAATTTTTAGGATTAATGGGTTTGGACATGGGGTTAGAGGGAGATTCTCCCTCTTCCCACTCATCACATAAATTGGTTAGTCTTACTAGTGGGAGGGAGGGAATAGTAAGAAGAGAGGTTTGGGTGGGAGGGTTATTAATAGGGATATTTTTATCTACTGTCAAATTGGATTGTATATGTGTTTGACCATTGATTGTAACTGATTTGTTGTTAACTGGCTTTTTATATTCTATTGTACTCCGAGCTCTGGTGGTGGGCGGGGTGATGGACTTTGAGAACATCTTATTGGGTGCCAGCCCTGGGCTGGGGATCCCAGTGATCGGGGGCAGAGGGAGATATGGCAGTGGGAGAAGGTCTTGGCCTGGAAAGGGATGGAGATGTGGATATGCTCAGTCCATTTCTAACCTTCGTCCCATTTCAAGAAACGATGTGAAGGCTAAGATTTTGGACTCCCCTTTGACACTGATGTTGTGCAATGCCAGATCTTTCAATAATAAGACTAGGATGCCGCAGGATTATTTTGCAGCACAGAAGGTGGACCTGGCTTGCATGACTAAGACCTGGACTAGGAAAAGCGAAACAGTCGCCTTGAAACAACTGATCCGCCCCCTCCCAGGTTACTTGGTCCCTCAGCAGTCCTGAACTTGGGGGTGGCTATACTCATCCAGGAGGCTTTCGCCTTCAAGCCACTCCCCATCCCAAAGATCATTGGTATTGATTGTGTTGGCCTAGTGTTAGGCGCTGAGGAGAGCTTGGCTGTCTGCTTGGTGTACTGACAGCCCAGCATGCCAGCAGACAGCCTTCTGGGCCTTCTAGAGGCTGTAGCTGAGTGGGCCTTGGAATTCCCAAGATTGTTAATTCTTGGGGACTTCAACATCCATGCAGATGAAGCTGCAGCCTCTATCCAGGCTTCAGACTTAGTGTCCTCTATGACAGCACTAGGGCTCTCCCAATTTGTATCAGGTCCCACACATCAAGCAGGTCACACCCTGGATTTGATCTTTGGCATGGGGATAGATGTGGTTCTAACATCTATAGAAGAGGTGCCATGGTCAGACCACCTGATATTGAAGGCCTGGCTGAGTATTTCTATCCCCGCCTGTCTGGGTGGTAAGCTTATTTATGCATGTTCACGGAGACTAATGGACCAATTGGATTCCAGAATGCTCTGTGGGATCTGATGCCTTCCAGCCATCATTGGATGAGCTGATAGGGGACTGGAATTCCCGTCTCTCTGAAGCCATCAATGAGGTTGCTCCCCGACGCCCTCTACACTTTTGTAGTAAATCCTCCCCCTGGTATATGACAGAACTTAGGGGGATGAAAGGGGAGCTTAGACAGCTTGAACGAGTTTGGCAGCATACTCATGACAAAGCTACAAGAGCATCTTAAAGGATGCTTATGAAATCCTATGAAAAGGCAGTGAAGGCTGTGAAGAAGGTATTCTGCTCAGCCTCCATTGCATTCACTAGCTCTCGCCCAGCTCAATTATTTAAGGTGATCAGGTCTTTGACGTCCCTCACTGAGAGACACCAAAATATATATAGGAATTTGGCCATAAGCTCTGAGGCATTTGTGAGCTTTTTCACAGACAAAGTCTTATCGCTCCGCCATGATCTACCTGCCAGTGTTGATACAGTATGTGAACTGGAGACCCCTTAGCCATCTTGGGATTCAGTTTCTAACTCCTTCAGCCTGCTCTCCTCTGCTGATGTTGACAGGATCCTGGATGCTGTCAAGCCAACCACATGCTCCCTTGACCCGTGCCCCTCATGGCTGGATAAGGCCAGTGATGAGAGGATAAGGGGCCCTCTATTGGACATTGTCAATATGTTCCTGGAAACAGGGGTCTTTCCAGAGGGCCTTAAGGAGGCTGTGGTTGTACCACTCCTGAAAAAAGCATTGTTAGATCCTTCACATCCAGCCAATTACCACCCAGTTTCTAATTTACCATTTCTGGGTAAGGTAATTGAGAAAGCAGTAGCTGAACAACTCCAGGGCTTCCTGGATGACACATTAGCATTGGATCCATTCCAGTCCAACTTCCAACCCGGCCATGGGACGGGGACTCTGTTGGTCGCCCTGACAGATGATCTCTGTAGACAGCTGGATTGAGGCGGATAGGCACTGCTGCTGTTGTTGGATCTCACAGCAGCATTCAACAGTCAATCATGATCTGACTCACTGTCTCGCCTACGCAGAAGTTCATGGGGTTGCCCTCCAATGGCTTTCCTAATTTCTCCATGGTCAGGGACAGAGGGTGGTGCTGGGTAAGGATGTGTCTTCTAGGAGACCCTTATCATGTGGGGTTCCTCAGGGGGCATTCCTCTCCCCAATGTTGTTTAACATCTATATGTGCCCCCTCACCCAGCTAGAAAGGAGTTTCAGACTTGGGTGTCATCAATATGCTGATGACACCCAGCTATATCTTATTGGAAGGCCAGCCGACTACCACCCCACAAAATCTGGTTGAGGGATTGGAGGCCATGGTGGGATGGTTAAAAAAGAGCAGGCTGAGACTGAATCTGACGAAGACAGAGGTTCAGTGGCTGGGGGGTGGGTCCTCAGGATTGGAGCCTAGGCTTCCAGCTCTGGATTGGGCACCATTGACACCAGTGTCATCCATTAAGAGCTTTGGTATGACTCTAGATGCCTCCCTATCAATGCACTGGAGTCCAGGGGCCTGCCTTGCAATGGCTTGCCTGCTTTCTCCAAGGTCAGGGACAAAGGGTGGCACTGGGGAACAGCTATCCCACCCACTGGACTGTGGAGTGCCCCAAGGGGCGGTGCTGTCCCCAATGCTATTTAATATCTATTTGCCCTCCCCCTTGCCCAAATTGCCTGGAGGCACGGGCTGGGATGTAACCAGTATGCAGATGACACCCAGGTCTATCTGTTGTTGGGCGGCCAGTCTGACTCAAAACCGGAAGATCTGGACCGGGCACTACAAGCTGTGGCTGGATGGCTTAGACAGCCAACTGAAATTGAATCCAACAAAGACAGAGGTCCTATGCCTGGGCTGAAGGTAGGAATCCCACTGCTGACCTTTGATGGGGCTCTGCTGGTGCCAGAGGTTAGACGTTTGGGAGCGCTCTTGAATGCCTCCTTAACAGTGGAGGCTTAGGTAACAGCCACTGTCAAGTCACCCTTTTACCATCTTCGCCTGATAAAGCAGTTGGTTCCCTTCCTTGAATGCAACAACTTGACAACAGTGATCCATGCAATGGTCACCTCAAGATTAGACTACTGTAATGCTCTCTACATGGGGCTGCTCTTGTCTCAAATCCAGAAAGTACAGCTAGTGCAAAATGCTGCAGCCAGGCTCCTGATGGGCCTCCCTATGTGGGAGCACATCCAGCCTGTGCTGAAAATATTGCAGTGGGTGCCAATAGCATACCGAATTCAAAGTGCTGGTTCTTACCTTTAAAGCCCTTATGGTCGGGGCCTACATACCTGAGGGACCACCTTTCTCCACATGTTCCCCAGAGAGTACTGCGATCAGGGTCCCAAAATTGACTGACCCTCCCAGGTCCCAAGGATGCAAGGCTGGCCATAACCAGGGCCAGGGCCTTCTCAGTGATGGCTCTGTTCTGGTGGAATGAGCTCCCAGAAGAGATCAGGGCCCTGTGTGACCTTATGCAGTTCTGCAAGGCCTGCAAGACAGAGCTCTTCCACCAGGCCTTCAACTAAGTAGCCACCCCCAATAGTTGAAAGGCAAAGAATCCTGTCCCCTGGAGCCACCAAGAACAGCCTGTGCCAGCCACATAAAGGAAAATGTATTTATGTGTTTTTACTTTTTATGTAGATTATGTTTTGGAGATTTTTTTAAAAAAAATCAGACCTTCATAAATTTTTTGGTGGCGCAGGGAGCGCTGGCGCAGGGAGCAAAAGCACCTGCCTTAACATCTAACGAACAGCTTTTAGGCTGTTCGATACCCACCGCGGCTGGGGTGAGCACCCGGCCCTAGTCCCAGCTCCCACCCACCCAGCAGTTCGAAAGTCATAACAACTTATGAGCAGATAAATGGATACCTGCTTTAGAAGGCAGGGAGCACCCTCCTCCATTGGGAGGTGAGGTGGGAACCTCAGCAGCGACAGTTCGGCGAGCGGCGGCGGTGGCAGCAGCGGAGTGGCATGTAATGGTGGTGGTAGTCGAGGCGGTGAGTGGAAGAAAAAAGGAGATG
>NW_015162062.1:25297-30575 GCF_001447785.1 Gekko japonicus
CGCCAACTCCAAAAGATCTCCCGAGGAGCCTGAAGAGAGCGGAGGGAAGATGCCGAGCCGGAGCCGAGAAGCCGAGACGAGCTGAAGACACGTCAACTGAATCCCACCGGGTGCCATTAGGTAGTCCCGCCCCTAATACAATATATATATGTGCCCATAGATAGGGATAATACAAACTATGTAAAACGCTCAGAGACCCATGGGAGGGGTTCGAGTGGGGTAGAAGTTGAAGGTAAATAAAAAATAAAAATAAAAAAATATGCTACTGTATATTCTGGAGCAGAACATTGCTTTTCCCCATTTTGTCAAACTGATGAAAACTGTCAGAATTGACATTCAAAATAACCAGAAGCGAAGTGACTCAAGTATAATCCTAAAGATTTTGTTTTGACATTTCTAATTCTTTGCTCAAAATAGGAAGGGAAATCTGCTTAAACAAATTTACACCATAGCATACGAATCACTTAAGGCAATAATTACATCAAGCAGCGTAAAGAAGTTATGTGTCAGTCAAGTACATCACTGTAAGTGTTTTTGACACTTCTTGTTTATTCCCTTGCAAGTTTCCAATAAAGCTGAAAAAGATTGGAGGGGACTACAAATACTCTAAGATGTCTGTGCATCATCCTAAAAAGGTAATGGTTTTTCCCCACACTTTTTTTCTTTAAATGAGGAGGAAAGCTCATAGTGCTCTTTGTAATTTGAATCGTCACCCCACCACACCTGATTTGTTATCAGGTCATTTGTATATATCTGGCAAATAAGAGTTCCATTGTACCTTTATTTATGAAAGACCCACTCAATACAGTCAAAAAAGTGGTACTCAAATGATTAAAAAGTGCCTGATCTGATCACACAATGTTAGTATATTCTTGAGAAGTTTTCACTTTGTTGATGTGCTAATCTTCTTTGTGCAGGGAGTTCTTTGTACATGGAGGAGGATTCAAACATGTCATCCCTCACCTACAATCAAAAGTGTCTGATGTCCATCAGAGCTGTACCAGGTGATTCTGCTGGTCATATGTCTTAGGTCTCCATTAATATCTTCTAGCATTCAGAAACCATTGACTATTCCATGAACTGTGAGCTATTTTCTTGAAAAAGCTTCCCAAAGATTCATAACAGAAGCTCAAGGATTTTACAGGTTCTCCTTCTCCCATGGCTGTGGCCAAACTGCGGCCCGGGGGCCATGTGTGGCTTTTTCACACATATTGTGCAGCTCCCAGCAGGGCAGCTGAGGAAGTGAAGGGGAGGCATACTTTTTCTCCCTCCCATCTATTTGCTTTGTTTCTCTCTCTCTCTCTCTCTCTCTCTCTCCACCTCTCTCTCCATTTCTCTCTCTCTTAGACAAATAAATATCATAGCAAACAAATGTCATTGGACAAATAGATATTATCAATATCTGTTTTTACCACTTTTGTTTTTATTTTTGGCAGTCTCATTTAATTTTAATAAAAGGGTAATTTGCATATTTTCCAATTAAAATGTGTCTGTAATATCTGTTCATGTCTTGCAGCTCTCAAACATCTGATGTTTATTCTATGTGGCTCTTATGTTAAGCAAGTCTGGCCACCCCTGCTGTAGAACTTCCCTGATCTTATTCACAGTTTCCTGGAGCCTTACATTTCCCACTTCAACACAATCTTTGCCATTGTGTACACCATATAATAAATATATATTTTGATAATATTTTATTTGAGGTAGCTTGACCCTTGCAGCATTATCAATTCCACATGATGGCCACACCCTTTCCCATCCAGGAGAAGTGTGCCTTGAAGGTGCTAACACCATTCCTCTTCCATTACAGGGAGGTGCCAACAAAACATAAACTCAGGTGAGAAGGATGTGGAAACCACCACCACAGGGGTCCCCTTGCAGCATTAGAGTGCCAGACGGGGCGCACGTTTCTTTTCATGAAGACCCTGTGGAACTGCTCATGGCTCTTTGTGCTGCTATGACAGAATGTTGCTGGCTGCTTCTGCATCTGTTTTGGCTCATACACAGGTGCCGATCCAGTGGGGACAGGTGACACTCCAACCATGCAGCCGAAATACCATCAAGCACTCATGCTATAGCAGAAGCTGCCCTTTGTAAGTGTCCAGACACATCCAGCATCCTGGTCATTCCCTCCCCCCTGCTGTCAAGGAGGTGCCTCTAGCAGCAAAGGACTATTAGTTGCAGGGGTCACGATCCCATGAGACCCACTCCATTGTCTCTGGATCCCTTTAATAAAGTTGAATCATTGTGCCTATCTGAGATGTTGGTGTCTGTTGGGGGCCCACAGGGGAGGGAGCAGCAGGAGGGGTCTTGATGAAGCAACAAGGATCCGGTGGACACAACAGGGGCAGAGGCCTCTTCCTGGCAAGACTGCAGCCACAGAAACAGACGCAGATGGGGGGATGGTAAGGCAAGGGGACAGGCCGCTGTTCCCCCTGCCACATAGCACAAAGGCATGATTGGTGGGTTGGCCAACTCACCTTGTAGAAGAAGGGAGGTAGGTGTTCTGGGACAGCAGGCTTCCAAAAGGCAATGCCATGGGTGGTTGCTTTTGGAGAAGCCCTGGGGGAGGTGGCTGGTCCAGATGGGCTGACATGGCCCAACAAGGAGTGCTGGACCTGTTGCTGGAACAAAGCCATGGGCATCAAGATCCGCCACCACAGTGAGGTTCGGCCAATAGCTGAAAGCACTGCCAAGCAGATAGGGTCAATTTCAGAGGGCATATCCCTATAGAGCCTTGCTAGGGCCATCTGGATCCCAGCCACCTTGGGGAATATTTGGGTATAAAATAAGGGGGCTCAAATGGCTAACAGCAGCAAGAGCAACTGGGCAACATCAGCCAACCCCAGCACTAGCAGTGGGCACTGCCATCAGTGTTCTCTCTAAGCTAAGTTAGTGTGAGCTGGTTCGCAGTTTTTTTAACCTCCGGCTCACACATTTTTGTCTTAGCTCAGGAAGGATGGCTCCAGAGCAAACTCATTTATGCAGTAGCCAAATTGATCACTCACAACTTTAATGCCACAACTTTAATGCCAGTAGCTCACAAAGTAGAATTTTTGCTCACAAAACTCCACAGCTTAGAGGGAGCATTGACTGCCACTGATATGTGCATCATCCTTTCAAATGGCCCTCCAGCAGCACTGGAATCATGATGGTAAATGCTGTCACTGCTAATTGGGAGCAAGGTTCCAGAAACGCACTGGTATCTCATGTCCTAGTGCCGAAAGAGCTAGGAACATCCACCTATCATGGGGTGAATGCAAGGGCCTGCACAATGGAGGAACTGGTCACCTGTGCAGATGTGCAGTCCCATCCATGAAATCCCACCCTTTCTCTATTATGTTTGCAGAAGTTACACTTAAGCCATCTGGCCAGCAGTGCAACTGATGCATGGTTTAATAGTCTCACTTGGTGGAAATTCCTGGCTCTGCAGTCACTGTCATCCCTATCCTTTTTCAGGGGATTAAAAGGGAAATTTGCATATTTTCCAATTAAAATGGAAAACAGAATGGCTGACAGGGTCAGGCCACCTCCTGGCCACAGCCACGGGAGCCCGAGGGTCCCAGGTGCACACGGCCCTCATGGCAGCTACCTTGCTGACCCCTCTGGATGCCAAAGGCCACTGTGGCTCCAGCAGCTGGGTCATGGACACTCATCCACTGGTCTGACCGAACTCTGTACCTTACCAGGTGTGCCAGGGGCGGTGCTGTGTTCAATCCGTACTGGCAAGCTGACCATTCTGTCAATTCAAGTGACACCTGAATGGAGGCATGTCTTGGGGTGGCACAGCCCTTGTTTGACAGGAAGCTCATGATCTCAGACCAACAGCATAACACTCTTCAGATTTCTAAATCCATTCACTAAAAATTGAAGAGTGTTATGCTGTTGGTCTAAGATTGTGAGCTATATCTGAAAGTTTGTATACTCATTTCAGAATTGTGACTGATTGCTGTGGAATGCTGCTGGACTGAGAGAAGCAGTTCCACCTTTTGAAGAAGCTTTATAGAAATGTGGCTAGTTTTAGCTAGCTTGTCTGTCAAGTCGGGACTGCATTTTTCAACTAAACGAATCTTATTTACAAAATAAAGAATCTTATTTGGAATTTTGAAGTGGCATGTGTCTGCTAGTGAGAATGCCATTGTTTAGAATTCAAGAATCATCTCTTTTTTCGTCCATTGCACAGCCTTGGGATTTACTAATGAATTTACAAAATGCTGAGGAACATCTTCTATGGACTGCTTTCGAAAATGTTGCTGATAGTTGAAACAGTTTCTATGGACTGTTTTTGAAAATATTGTTGATAAGTGGGGCCGTGAGAGTTATCTTATTCTACTTATTAATATAGACATATTGTGTATTTGGTTATTAATTCATCTTTATTAGTTGTTGGCACATACATGGTTTTCTATTCTGTCAGTATCTGCATACCATGTTCTCACTTTGTCTTGTTAGTGATAGATGCTTGGCTTGGCCTCTTCGACTTATGAGTCTCATTGGTCCTGCCTGCCCTGTCTCATGCTGCTCCCACCTCTCAATAATTCTGGAATGGAACACTGTGCCAGGATCGCCATGGACACCACTGCAGTAGCACCTGGCAACACTGTTGTGGTACCTTTTCCCCCATTCAGCCACTTTTTAACTATCTCCTTAGGGAAGTGACTAGTGGCGCCATAGCAGTGCAGGTGCAACACAGGATTGCCCTGCCCATATTTGATAACAGCCAGTGATCTTATCCTAAAATCAACTCTGTAGTTTCTTTCTTGTCCAAAACAGAAACTAATATACCATGTGGAAATAAGGGAAAAGGTTATAACTCCAAGGGGAACTTCAGCAATTGCTCACACGAAATACTTTTTTAAAAAATCCTCATCTTCTGCAAAATTACCAAACTCAACTCAGTTGTGTCGATCCCCTGTGGAATGAAATATGAAGCAAATTGACCACGACGCTAGTCACAGCTGAAAATATTTGCCCCTCCCGAGCCAGAAATAATGAGACAGACAACTGGAGTCAAACAAGGGCCACTTTATTAACTATTTAAATACAAAATCAATCACCAGCAAGGGAAATAGGTGGGTGCAGAACAGGCCAGGCAGGTGTCAATCCAGCCAACCTCCTTACCTCAAGTATGGGCAAGCCACTAGCCCCGGTCTAGGGCCAATCCTCTGGCCCACAACCAGCAGCCCAGCACACAGGTCACCCCCCAGGAGCGCCTACCCCTGAACCCCTACAGACTGCAGGGAGGAGCTTACCTAAGAGGCTCCCTGAGGTGGTCACCATT
>NW_015162062.1:31270-45140 GCF_001447785.1 Gekko japonicus
GGGAACACTTGCCTGCATTTCATGTTAATGTAGCTTGCACACATTCAGCTCAAAGCCTTACGGGAAGAAGAAGCACATGTTAGCAAACACCAAGAAGAAGAAATTCCCCCATTGCTGAAGAGACTAGATGTCACGCAGAACATGGACCTGATCTGCATCTGAATTGCCGTTTCCTGTTGATGGTGCCTTGTCTGCCTGGTAAAGCCAAGATTCATCTGCACATCAAGAAGGGCACAGGAGGCTGAGACTTCACACCTGGCCAGATGGTGTTCCATGAGATAGAGTGTAGAGTTTCAAATATTGCCCCACCCATAGAATACCTGCCCCTTTCTACATGCACCAATTAGGGAGGTCATGGGATGGACGTGTAAGTAGGTGGGATTACAGTTTGGCAAGGTGCCACCCACCTGGAGATTCAACTATAAAAGTAAAGACCAAACTTTAGGTCTTTGCTAGCCGCATCTCTTCTCAACGTCCTCTATCTTCTTTTCTACCCCTAAGGTCCAGCTTCCTATCCAAAAGTCTCTTTGTCTACTTTAAGATCTCTTGAACTGCAGCCAAAGAGGTCCATACTTTGCTGGCTGGTTCTAGCAAGTGTGATTTAGTTAATATCCCTAGGTATTACTTTCTTCCCCCTATTTTACATTGCACCAGACAAGACTTCGGGAACAGGCAAGTATAAACCAATACCTACCTACCTCCAAGTAAATGAGGAACTATCTTGATATCTTTCTGTAACTCCAAAGGAACCTTGAGTGTATGCGAATGTGAGACTGATTTTGTATGTGTGATTTTGATATTGCTTAGTAAAAGGACTATTTGTTTTGGAAAAACACCCATCTCGTCTCCATCACTGGTACTCTCTGGTGCTGGCAAAACCTCCGTAAACTTTGGCAAGGACTCATGTTAAATTTAGTTAGCCATCGGCTGTAAATAAAGCAGTTGGCGTAACACTCTGCTTTGGCCACTGCGGCCACCTAACAGCCCAAGGCTGCCTTAATCCCTTGCCGCAACTCCTCAAGGAAGATGTCATTATCCTTGTTTGACAGATGCACTCCATTATCCCTGTACAGGTCAAGCTTGACCCAGAAACTGGGGTGAGGTAAAAACCTACCCAGACCACCCTCCATGGCTTTCTCCATTTGCCGGTTCACTTTTCTTCGGGCCCAATCCAAACCCCGGGGATCCCCAAGGCCACACCACACATGGTGCAGCAACACTGCAGGCCAAACTATCTGCGTTCCTGGCCACCTCACCTGAATTCTGGCAAGGTCTGCCTTGGCCTGAAGCACCAACGCAATGCCTTTCAACAAACCCAGGTCATTACCACTGAGGTGGATAACCAAGACCTGTGGGGGGAACCCCTGCCTCTCCACAAACAACAATGGGAGGAGTCTGGGCCATCACATGCCTCTCCTCCCCAACCATTCAACTTGCGCCCACTTGCTGAGGCTCTGCTGTGAACCCACAGGTGTTCTTCAGGCATGGTGGGTGGCCCAAAAACTGGAAAAAAGGGGGGGGAGGAAAAAACTCAACCCAAGATAACACTGCGAACCAGAAGGATTAAGCTGACCATATATATTATAAAAATACAAATTTATTAGGGTGTACACATATTAAAATATATTCAGGTTAAAAATTTTTTTCAAGTATCAGACTAATCCTTACCTTGATGGAATGACACACATTCAAACTTTTGAAATCTCAGTACCAGAATAATTGGAATGAATGTGGCCATACCTGTGGCCCATCATTAATACCAGCAACACAATTGCAAACATATAAGGATACAACATCTGGTCTTAAAATAAGTATACTAAAGAACCTGTTTACATTTGTTTGAATGTGTGTCTATAAAATGTTGAATGTGTGTCTATAAAATGTTGTTTAGTGACCACTGAGGAAGGCCCTTTGAGGCCGAAACGCGTTTGGTCCTTAGTTGGAAAGTGTTGACCCATCATGTGTATTAATATTTGATATATTTTTAATGGCCCAAAAAAACATGCTGTGGCTGCAGACCAGAACTCCTTGTCTCGCCCGCCGGCTGTCAGCACCTGTAACAAGAACTCTGTAAATACTAGAAAGTCAAAACTTACTATTTCACACATAACTTTTATAAGAACGGGAACGCCAGCAGCCAATGTTGTGAATTTCAGATGTGGAGTACCCCATGGCCGCAGCAGTAGATGCAGCCCTATACTAAAGGAATAGGTTCTGAAGCGAAAGGCTCCCAAACCCAGCTCCTTCAGTGCTTTCTGGGTCAAGGACCAGAATTGGAATTTGGTGAGAGGGGAACCGTCCCTGTGGCAAAACAAAATGCCCTCCCCGGACCCCCTCCAGGCCAGGTAATGATGTAGAGCCCATACAAGGCACAGTTCCAAGCACTGACCGAGCTCCACAATGGCTCCTTTGCCTAGCTGATCCATCTTTAAATGTCTAATAACGATCTTAACCTTGTCCACTGACACAGTAAGGTCACCGACATAAAGGGCCCGTCCAGAATCATCCTGTTGGGAGGCCGTAATGAGTTCACTAACTTGCAGTGCCCCGAAAAAAGCAACCAATGCAGCCGCATGAAAAAGGGAAGCCTCATAGGCATCAGCACAGATGTTTGGCCACAAAGCCCAGAGGCCTTTGAGGACCGCCAGAGACAATGGCTCCCTAGCGTCCACTCTGGGACCCATTGTCCGGGACCAGCCCTCCAGCATTTTCCTGACACGAAAATCCTCTGTATGGTCTTGAAAGCCCATTGCTTTGCTGGCATAGGCCAGGGAGGACAGTTGACCCTTATTAGATCTTACCGACAAACCTTTTTTCTTAGAATAGATGCAGAATTGTAATAACTGAGGCACAGGGACGGGCCAAACCTGAGGTAGGCCCGCGGACTGCCTAAAGACTATAAATTCCCGACCGGCCCTCCTATATGATTTCCTGGTTGACAGGGCTAAAGCTAGGCCAATTGTCGTATCGGCTTCAGCCCTCCAACCCCCCAAAAATTCACTGGCATCCTTACTGGGAACCGATCTGCTTCTGGGGCCAACAGACGGAACCTCTCAATCTGTTTTCGGGAGAAAGTAGCAGCAACCCCATTATTAGCCCCTGGTACATGCCGTGCTTTGAACAAAATATTGTTTTTGAGGCAAGGTAATGTCAAAACCCTAACCAGCATCATGACCCTGGCCGTCTTGGAGGTCAGAGAATTAATAACCTGCACCGTGCCAAGACTGCTGCATCAGAAATGGACAGTATGGCCAGTGAAATCTGCTGTCCACAGCCCAACTGCTACCACATTTGGAAAGAATTCCAAGGTTAGGTCCTTGACCCAACCTGCCCGGAACCACTCCTGCGGCCAGTCCTCGGTGCACCAATGCCCTTTAAAGTAAACACCAAAACCAGAAGAGCCTGCAGCATCAGAAGCTACCTGCAGCTCTGCCTCGACTAAGAGGTCCTCCTGCCAAAATGAAATCCCATTGAAGGATTCCAAAACATTCTGCAATACCAAAAGGTCGTCCCTAATCCCCCTAGTGACCTTTCTATGCTGAGGCAGGCACAAGCCCACCATGGCATCGCAAAGGCGGCACACAAACGCCCTGCCCGGGGCCACCACTTTGCAAGCAAAGTTCAGGTGGCCCGCCAGCCACTGTAGCTCCAGTAATGTTATCTTCCTAAGTTTCACTTCTGTAACTCCTGAAGCTTCTCTAAGGGCAAACGGGACAACTGACATTCAGTATCCAGTTCAATCCCCCAAAATGTCAATACCTTGGAGGGATCCTCCGTCTTCTCATGTGCCAACAGGACTCCAAGTTCCGAGGCCAAGAACATGAAGGAGTCCAACAGGAACTGACAATGGCCAGTACCAGCACCACCCACGAACAGGAAATCATCCAGGTGGTGCACAGTACTGCTCAGACCAGTCTTAAAATGTAGGGCCTACTCTAAAAATGAACTAAATTTTTCAAAAACCATGCAGGACACAGAGCACCCCATAGGAAGAGCCTGGTCCATGTAAAATTTGCCTTCGAACGCAAAACCCAACAATTTAAAGTTCCCATGGTGAACAGGGAGAAGCCGGAAAGCCAACTTAATATTGCACTTGGCAAGGTCTGCACCCCACCCACAGCTGCGAACAACCTGCATGGCCTGGTCAAATGATGTGTACCGGACAGAACAAAGCTCGTCCAGTATTGTGTCATTGACCAACCCATCCCGAGGATAAGACAAGTGATAAAAAGTCTATACTCACCCGGGGCCTTTTTGAGAACCACCCCCAAGGGAGATACCCTCAAATTGG
This sequence comes from Gekko japonicus, assembly GCF_001447785.1. NCBI lineage: Eukaryota > Metazoa > Chordata > Lepidosauria > Squamata > Gekkonidae > Gekko > Gekko japonicus. Next base: position 35,562 of record NW_015162062.1, read on the forward strand.
GACAAGGAGGAGCCTCAAAGGGGCCTAAAACTCTGCCTTCCCTGCATTCCTTAATGATTTTTTGTTGTACAACATCTTCCATCCCCCTAATGGATTTAAGATTAGGAGCCCAATAAAGCCTCCTATCACCCTGGTAAGGAATTTTAAAACCTAACGTAAACCCTTCTAACAAATAACCACTATCCAGTCAATTTGGAAACTTCCATACCAAGCATGGGACTAAGACCCTTTCTCAATAGTTCCTTGCTTGCCTCCTCCCCCAAAGTTGTGTTTCCTGCCCCTGGTACCAGACTTGGCTCTTGGCTTGGGGCAACCAGAGAGAGGATGGTGGCCCGCACACAGCGGGCACTTGTGCTGAAAGGAACAAACCTTCCTGCTGCATGTACCCTGTGAAGTAAATTCTGTCCAAACGGTCCCCAACCACTGGCTGAGCTGCCACCATAGCCTCGAGCCACAGGGGAGGATGGATTTGGTCCCATCTCCATGCTGGATTCATGGCTGCCCTCATCCGGAAGCCCTCATTGTAGTCAAGCCATGCCATCCCAGTAAAATGTGTGTATGCCTTGTATATGATATCCCTACACTGTAACATCAGGGAGGCCCACCATGGCTGATGATGAACAATAATTCCCGTATATATAAGGAACCCTGGATACCAGTTGGCCCACACTCTGTCAGCCCTCCATTTCTTAATGTGCTCTTTCTCACGCTCGTCCAAATCCTTTGTCTTTTTTGTCCAGTTCCCTAAAAAGGAGGTTAAAGACATCTACAAAATCCCCTCTAAGGATCCTATCTCTTGTGGGTGGTCACCTAAAGGCATGGCCAACTCACCATTAGGCAACGCTTTCGCTGGCACTTGTTCATATGTATGCCCAGCCAGAGCCATGCCCGACCAACCCAAACATCCTCCTGAAGAGCACATACATCCTGGGTGCGCTCCCCACCACCCTTGAGGTGGTGGGGACCCAGGCTCTCCCACCCCAGTTGTGGGTGTACTCCCAGAGGACTGCTTGTGTGAAGACCCAGCAATGCCTTGACTCCCTTATCCCCAGGGCCACTTATTGGCATCCTGGGGAACCTTGCCTTCCTTGCCGTCCTGGGACGGGGGCCCCTTATAGAGCTCCAGTTGGCGCCCTTCTGCAGCATCATCTCCTTGTTGCCTGGCACCTTGCTGTGTACCTGATGACCCTTGGCCATCTTCCAACATGGCTAAGCGCACCAAAACTTGTGCCTGGAAAGAAGAAAGAGACTTTGACTTAACTTTCTTAGTGCTGGTCGGAGCCACAGGCAACAAGGTAGTCTTCCCCCGCTGCTTCTCCAGGGCTTCCAGGTGTGCCAAAATATCTGCGTTAATGGTATCCGCCTCATCATCAGATTAGTTGGGCCATACCGGTCTAAGGTTAGGCCTCTTAGGGGCCAGTTGCTTGCCTTTAGTAGGTGCTCTACCTTTTTTAGGTGCCGTATCTGCCAAAAAACCCGCTTACCATCCACCCAAAGATTAAATGTACTCACTTACGGAGGTTTTTTCTTCCTTTCCCCCCTTTTTTGGGTGTGTGTGTGCAGAGAGGGAGAGGCAATAAGCAGAAGGAATGAATAATAGAGGCAAAATCTGGATGAAAGATTGTCCTTACCTGGGCCCGCCACAAGGCGGTGACCAAGCAATGAAAGTCAGTGGGCAAATCTAGATGAAAAAAGGCCCTTACCAGGGCCTGCCACAAGGGTGCGACCACCCAGCCACAGGCCTAACTCGGCCCAGAGGATGATGCCCTAATATATAGGACCGCCCCTCTATGTAAACTCCCCAGGTTCTGTGCATGCCGTCACCCTCCCACTTCTAGGCCACCTTCGCTACTCTACCCCCGGCCTGCCCGGAACTGCAGGCCTGGAATATTTTTTGGGGGGCAGCACATTGAGAGGTGCAGCTGCAATCCACAGTGGGCCGACTCAGCTGCTCCACCCCCACAGCTGGGCTGCCGCCACCCCTACACCCACCACCAAAAGAAGGGGGGAGAGAGTGAACCATGCTGACCACTCAACAGCTGGGATGCCCGGGTCTCTGCCCACTGGGTCATCTGGCATTGGTCACTGCCGCCTCAGAGAAGCCGCTGCTGCAGCTGCCTCAGAACAGGTGTTGCCGCTTCATTCTCACGGCCACCGCCGACATGCCACCACACCTGACCGAGGTGCAAAGCCGCAACTGACACCACCTCGCTGCCACTGAAGCAGCCTGCCTGCAGCCTCGATCGTTGCCACCACGCTGCTGCCCTGTTGCCGAGCCCAAGCTCCAGGCCGAGGTAGGCCCACTCGCTCGAGGCCCCCTAGCGTGCTTGGAGCTCCTGTTCTCTGAGCATGAGGCAACAAACTGGCGCGGGTGGGAATGGTGCCATGTCTATACAGGCTGGCCCTGCCCCCACCCATGGTTGCCGACAGCGCATGAGCCCAAATGCTATATGACGATTGTACAAACATGGTCTCACAGTTATTCTTGGTTAACCTTGTGTCAACCCTAGTAGTGCTTTTAACAGTGCTATGTTATGTTTTATGGTACTATAGGCTACTTCCTTGATGCAGGAATCCTAACATCCTAACATGTAGCAGCAGAGAGCACTAAGCATATAAAGGAGATTTTCAGGAGAGTGGGGAGGGATGCATGCATAGTCACCTATTGCAGCGTGCCATGCACATTCCCCTGTCAAATTGAACCATATACTACTGCAGTATCTTGTATCTTCAGCATCAATTCTGTGTGCACATTTATTGGTGCACTCTGGCTTACACTCATCAGTGGCCCCATGCAAATGTATCAAGAGTGTGTGTGTGGAGGGGGTATCATTTGACATGGCATTTCAATGCTTATATAGAACTCTCAGCTGTTCATGAACTGGAACCTCAATATTGAGTCTGTGCACATTGCTGGTATGATTGTCACTGCTCTTATTCATGCCAATGCTTTTGCAGAAAGTACTCCAGAGCTCTCTTCAAAAAATTGATTCTAACAGCAATTTTGAATTGTAAAGTAACTTGAGCAGAGCTATCAATATAGTTATTTCCCAGGCATCATTTCCCTTTGCTTCAATAATCCAAATGTAAGGTAAAGGTAAGGGTCCAAAACATCACAGATGTGGCAGGATCCACTCCTTTCTGATTATTTCTATGTACATTTAGTAATTTCCAAAAATGCACTTCTCATCACTGAATAGCTACATATAAATTTTGTATTTCCCTATCTACTCAAATTCAGTATATAGCATGCAAAGCCACTTCAGGAGGTTTCTAGATTTGCTAGTAGTATGAAGATTTACTAGATCACTCAGTTTTGCAAACCAATGCAGAAACACACAAGTGGATGGACAGATCCTGGCTATTGAAGGATGGAAGAAGCAGGACTTTTTGCTGGGTCCTAAGCAAGGGCAAGATGCTAGACATGGTCAAGCCAGAATTTGTTTGTTTCCTGCTCGAGGACAAAAACAAACATCACTTCCATTCCAGTTTTTGAGCTAGAAGAGTCTTCATGTCCAAATTCTACTTTTTGGAAAAGTTCCTTCCGAGCAGGTATGTGTTTTGTAACATCAGGCAATGCTATACAATGTGCCAGCAGAATAAATACAAAGTTGGAGTACTGAGGCCCGGATTCCCTGGTGGTGGGATTCAGTCTTTCCTAATCAGTCAAGTTAACAGCTATCCTGTTCCCTGGGATCTGTAGGTTGTAATGATGCTCATGAATACTTTTCACCGATTCCTTATGGTGATAAAGCTACAGAAGTTTCTTTTGTTTATTCATGTCTCCATCATGTCAAATGTAGAACTGAGTTCCACAAGGTAGAGAGGCATATAAATGTTTAAAATAAATAATAGCTTAAATAATAGTTTGATTTTAAGGCTGGAACAGAATTTAAGGGGACAAATTACACAAGTATTCTAGCATAGATACAGTTCCTTACTGTGTGTCAGCATACCCACTTTATCTTTACAGCAACCATGCCATCCTAAGCAAAGTTAAACTTTATAATTCCATTGAAGTTCATGGGTTTAGAAGGGTGTAGCTCTGCTTAGGAAGGCACTGTAAATCTCTTTTAGTCAACTGGAACTCACATGATGGCAAAGAACAACAAATAAATCTCTGGCAGGTTCTTGGATGTCAGTCCCATTAAAATCATTGTAATGAGACTCACTTCCAAGTAAATCTGTTTCATTTTGATGTGTTAAATTGGATCTTAATTGAATATTCTACATGATGAATTTACTGTTATCTGTTGCTGAGCTGGAACAGACTAGAAACCTGAATGAATAAATATTAATGAATATCTGTAGCCTGAATTCTCCAGTTTCAGCTCTACATTGTCAGAGGCCCATTACGATTTACAAGACATTAGCAGACAGACATAAAAACAGACCCAAATCCTACATCTGGTGTGTAAGCATAGCTCTGCGACCTATACACAGATTTCTCCTTTGTAGATTACAAAATGCCAATGTGGTTCTCAAGGTGCAAGTAGGGGCGTGTAATGATGGGCTGAATTATAAATGTAATGAGAGGCTTCATATATGAGCAAGGGGCTAAAGGTACTCTTTTGCCAATAACTAGCATTTGAAGTATTGCGCTGGTTATGGCAGCTGTTCAATGTGATAATGATTAGCAAGCAATGAGGTTGAATTGAATAATGTGATAGCAAGTTGCTACTAGCTAAAGCCAAAGGCTAGAGAGAAATTCATGTTGATTCATTCCTAGGGAAGTGTGTCAATTAATTCGACAACCAATTAGTAAATTATGTAGCACCAGTAAATTATCTAGGTTTTCTAAAAAGCTATTGTAGTTTTTTTTTCTTTTGACCTTTCTTTCAAGATAAATGTAAGCCTTACAAGGCACACATGAGAACATGAAAAATATCACAAATTACCTGTGTGCCCCCCCCCAAATTGCACAGAATTGCCTCTGAGTACTGTGTACTTAAATAATTTGAGCTGTAATTGACTTTGATTCACCTCAACAGATGAAAGAGACCCTGTCCTTTGCAAGATACAAAGAGGCACATTAGGGAACAATGCTAAATTCATACATAAGTCTCATTAATTGCAGGAATTATTCAGAATTTAGGTTTAACACATCAATGTTCCCCAAGGTTATAGAAGAAGAAGCATTATCTTTAAGACTTAGATACAGTGCAAGAGATCTATGTTTGGACCCCAGTATATATATTTTATGGGGTCATGATGGGCTTGACCAATAGAGGGGGGGCAGCTAACCCTTTCCCTCGTGCCATTTTTCTGATCTAAATTCCCATTTCCAAATTAGATTACTAATACTCTTAAACATAAGCCTGGATCCTACAGATCATTTCTGCTAAAGGTTTTCTGTCAGAGGAATCTGACTTTCTGACTCCCCCCCACACACACACACACATACACACTGAAGTCCAAAGTGTCACCAAGAACAACATTTCAGAGGGCATTTGGGCCTGTAGAATGAAGGGGGAGGTGAGAAAGTCACACTACACTCTGCAGATACATATCCTTCCATCAGCAGAAATATTGTGTGTGATCTAGTCCATAGGTTCCTCTGTAATGCCTTTATTTTCCTCAGCAAGGTAAAAAAAAGAGGACAAAATAGATTGGGAAAACAGTGCAGGGCAAAGGATTATACCTTCCTTCTCCAGCTGCCCCACTAAAAATAATTGAACATCCCTTATGTTAAGAAATAATCATCAAGCTAACTGATCATCTACATCACCCCTGTTTCAGCCCTTAGAATGGGCAGAAAGTCAAACCAATGTGTTATGAATGGTAATGAAATAAGAGCTGACATTTGAAGGCCAAATATTCCAGCATGCTCATTGGATTTACCACTCAGTGGCCACAAGGAAAAATAAATTAGCTTTCGTGGGCTTAACTCGGTTTGAATTGTGGCCAGTGACTGTAATTCAAGAAAAAGAAACAAATACAATGCATGAAAAAAGACAAGTATAGCACATGGACAGTGGAAAAAATTATAAAAACCAAAAGCAAATTGTTACATAGTCAACTCCATTCCATGAGCCAGCTTTGGCTGGGAGGGCGGGGTATAAATCTGATAGATAAACAAACAAACAAACAAACATGTGCTTAAAACCTGTAAGCTACTCTATGTTTTGAGCAATTCATAGCTGCCTGTTTGGGAATCCAGCAGCTCTGGGTAAAAAGAGAGAGAGCGAGAGAACGAGAACATGGAAAGGGACAAAAACATAGTTAAAGAGAGACGAAGATTAAAAAGAGGAGAAACTGCTAAGAAATTAGGGGGATGAAAGATTTTTTTTGCCTAAGGCATCAGAAATGTTTGTTGAAGGAGAAAAGGCTTCTCAAATCTTTATGAATATTTTTATTTTATTTTATTTATTTATTTATCCTTCGACTTGATATACCGCCCTAACCCTCATAGGGGTCTCTGGGCGGTTTACAGTTCTTGGGTGCTAGTCACCTATATCGACCCTAACTACGGCCACACATTGGTACAAGGGGGGGGAATTTCCCTACCGACACCCTGGTGAAGGCTTATTCTTTTTATTTCAAACAATCCCAATTCTTCTAAACCAGAAATATTTCATAGAGCTAGACAAATTCATAAAACATTTCATATGGCAAAACAAGAGACATAGAATAAAACTGAAAGCTCTACAGGATGCTCAAGTGTGAGCTGGATTTGCAGTACCAAAGTGGCAGTTATATTATAGAGCAGTTTCATTGACGTGGTTAAAAGATTGGATCACCTTAGAAAATCCCAGGATTTTAGCACTGGAGGGTCATGACATAATGTTGGGATGGCATGCATTTACATGGTATGGAAAGGCTGAGGTTTATAAATACTTTAAACAACACCTTGTTAGAAGAGCACTGGTTTTTTTTATTTATAATTTTTTATTGAAATATAAAATTGAATAAAGTGCCATCACCAACACCCAAAAACCCTCACCACCCCAACTAAAAATCGATCCTGTGTCGCAACTGGTATATATCTTCGTATACACAATATATTACATTTTGATTTCCTTATACATTCTTATACATTCTTATTAATCCAATTGTATACATTTGACCACATAGTTAGAAACGCGGAGTTTGGTCTCCCGTGAAGTTTTTGTGTTAAATTGTCCATTTCTATTACCTCAATTGCCTTATTTATAAAGTCTAGCCTATCCGGAATTTCACTTCTTTTCCAGTAACTGGCTAGTACAATTCTGGCTGCCATCAGTAAATTTATCATAACATGTTTATCTTTCTTTTTCCAATTGTCAGGTAATATGTTTAGTAAAAATATTTCAGGGTCCAGTGGTATTTGCAATTTTGTTGCCTGGGTGATCACTTGATGTACCTCTTTCCAGTATTTCTTTACCATGTCACACGTCCACCAAACATGGTAGAGCGTACCAGTTTGAGTTTTACACTTCCAGCACATATTGTTACACCCAGGATAAAACCTAGCCAGCCTAGCAGGTGCTAAATGCCACCGATAACATGTTTTAAACACATTTTCCCTTAATGAAACTGCCTTTAGCTGCCTCACATTGATCCATATTCCTTCCCATTTTTTTTTGGTCTATCTTTTTCCCAATGTTATCGCTCCATTCTGTCAAAGGTGTTTTTTTTATTTTTGTCTTGTGGTCTATTTTGTAACAGGAAGGAATATATTTTGCCTATCATTTTTGTGTCTGGACCCAATAATATTTTGTCTAATTCTGTAAACTTTTTACTAATACCCAATTGATTGTCTTTGTTGTATTTAGATATCAGTTGGTTTCTTTCCCACCATGTTAAGTTAATCTGATTAGATTGTAAGATCTCTTGTGATTTCAGTTTGTTGTCCTTGTTTAATAGAATGTCATAACTCAAAGCTCGAGTTTGTGTCATCAGAGTCGGTAAGGAGATCACCTCCAGGGGGGCAATCCATCTTGGTATTTTATCATAATAGGCAGTTCTTATTTCCTTCCATATTATTATCAGACTGGCCCTTATTCGATGTTGGCGGAAATACGAATGTGATTTCGTTGTTCCCTCACTTAAAAAATAATGCCACCCGGTCATTAGGTTATGGCCTTCTAAACTTAAGATCCTCTGATTTCTGTGCAGCATCCATTCTCGGAGCCATGTCATTGCCGCTGCCTGATAATATAAGCGCCAAATCGATACCGCCAGCTCCCCCTTCTTAACTTTTTCCTGTAAATGATACATTTTTATTCTGGGTTCCCCCCCCCCCAGATAAAATTTGAAGTTAACTTATCTAAATTATTGATAAATGTGTAATTATTCAGTACCGGGATATTTTGAAACAAGAATAACACTCTGGGCAGTACAACCATTTTAATCGTCGCCACTCTGCCCATAAGAGACAATTGTAGCTTAGACCAGTTTTCTAAATCTTTTTGGATCTGAATTAAAAGGTTATCATAATTACCTTGTATCAATGTACTGGTTCTATTTGTAATATTTATCCCTAGGTATTGGATATTCTTTTCTATACTAAAATCCGTTATTCCTCGTAACTTTTGTTCTGTAGTGGGACAGCAATTTTTTATTAATATTTTTGTCTTTGATTTGTTTATTTTAAACCCCGCTAAATGCCCGAACTCCTGCATCACTTCTAATAAGGGTGGTATAGAATGCAGTGGATCCAAAATAATAAGAGCAATATCATCTGCATAAGCTTGAATTTTATACTCTTGATTTCTTATTTTGATCCCATGTATTCGTTCATCTTTGCGGATATTTTCACACAGACCTTCCATTGTCAGGATAAACAAAAGCGGGGAAAGGGGGCACCCTTGTCGCGTACCCCTACATATATCTATTCCGGTAGTCAGGTCTGCATTAATTATTACCCTTGCTTCCTGATTTCTATATATTGTTTCTATTATATTAATGAAATCCAATCCGCAATCTATCTCTTTTAAGTTTTGGATCATATAATCCCAATTGATGTTATCAAACGCCTTTTCGGCGTCTATTGATATTATTGCTAACTGTTTGCTTATATCGGTCTCACAATACTCCAAGGCGTTCAAAATAGTTCTGATATTATGCTTTACTTGTCGGTTAGGTAGGAATCCCGCCTGGTCTGGATGTATTAGTTGTACTAACACCTTCCTCATACGTTGAGCCATTATGTAAACATAAATCTTATAATCCACGTTGAGCAAAGAGATAGGGCGGTAATTCTTAATTTCTTTTTCATCAGTACCCTTTTTATGTATTAATGAGATTAGTGCTGAATTTCACGATCCTGGTATTGCCTTTTTCCCCGGTATATCCGTAACAATCTGTTTGTATATTGGGATAAGCTCATCTTCAAAAGCTGTATAAAATTCTGCAGGTAACCCATCAGGGCCGGGGGACTTATTTTTCTTTTGGTTTCTAATTGCTCCCACTATCTCTGCCAAAGTAACTTTCTGGTTTAAAATTTTCTTTTGGTCTTCATTTAGTTTCTTTATATGTAACCTGTTTTTTAAAAAGGTCTGGATACTCTCTGTATCAATAACTTCCTTCTTAGATAATTTGCTGTAATAACTCTTAATAATCTCTTTCAGATCATCTATTTTGTACTTGTCTTCACCT
>NW_015162062.1:45611-73265 GCF_001447785.1 Gekko japonicus
TTTCTTTATATGTAACCTGTTTTTTAGAAAGGTCTGGATATCCTCTATATCAGTGGCATCCCTTTTATATAGTCTGCTGTAGTAACTCTTAATAATCTCTTTCAGATCATCTATTTTGTACTTGTCTTCACCTTGTTCGTCCCTTAATATTTTTATGTACCTTTGCTTCTCTTCTTGTTTTAGTTTAAATGCTAGCCATCGGGACGGCTTGTTCGCATTTTCGAAATAATTTTGTTTGGTGTATTTAATTTTTTTTGCTAATCATTGAGTATACAGTTAATTTTATGTTGTAATTTGGAGATCTTCACTTTAAGATGTTTAAAGCCTGGGTTAATCTTTAATTTCCCTTCTTGCTCTTGGATTTTTTCTTTCAATTGCCTTAATTTTTGATTATCCGCCCTCTTTTTCCTTATTGATTCACGTATAAAAATCCCTCTTGCAAATGCTTTGAAGGCATCCCACACCGTTGTTAATTGTGTTTCAGGCCTAGTATTAAATTGAAAGAATTCTTTTATTTCAGTTTTGGTGTTATTAATCAATTGTTCGTTCTTGAGCGCAAATATGTTTAATTTCCACCGTGCCGTTTTGGGGGTATCCGTTAATATTAGTGAGACCAGGTTATGATCTGCATATGTCGAGGGTAAGATTTCCACCTCTTTAAGATTATGCAACACTGTTAAAGGTATGCAGCACTGTTAAAGGTATGTGAAGAAGTGAAAAGGCTTTTTTATACTAAAATACCAAAATGGGTCTCACCATTAGAAGTGTTTACTAACCCAAACCTATTTCAAAGAAATGCAGTGTTAAAACACAAGGACCTTCTGGATGTCAAAAATGAGTTAAAATCATTAGAAGCTATTAAAAAACAAAAAGATTATTTAAATTGGTAGGAAAGTGTACAAACTGAATCAAGATAAAAACCCAGGTTTTTATTAAAAATAATAGAAATTGATAAAATATTGTTATATACTGTGGAAAAATGATTTAAAAACTACCTAATAATGTTGAAAAATAAAACACAAGATGAAATAATTAAAAACTGTATGGTCAAATGGGCACAAAACTTAGGTCATAATATTTACATATGGGCAGTGTTCCTTCTAAGCTGAGTTAGTGTGAGCTAGCTCACAGTTTTTTAGCCTCCGGCTCACACGTTTTTGTCTTCACTCAGGAAGGATGTCTCCAGAGCAAATTAATTTATGCAGGAGTCCAATCGCTCGCTCACAACTTTAATGCCAATAGCTCACAAAGTAGAATTTTTGCTCACAAAAATTGGTTATGGGTATGGGAAACAAATGTAAAAATTACCAGAGCAGTTTCATATAAAGAAAATATTTATAACATGTTTTATATATGGTATACTAGCCTGATACCCATGCTTCACTATGCATTTAAGTTCCGTAAATCCAGTTATAACACTGATGATCTGAAGTCTGAAATGTAACATTTGTTGTAGGAATTCTAACAGAGAAGATTGTAGTGAAAAAGATGAAGTAAGACACACGTAATTTTTTTTCCTCTACTGAAGGACCTTTCTGTAGACCACATTGGTGGTTCTGCCCTCAAGTGCTAGGATCACCAGGCTGCTTGATGAGCTCACTCTGGAGCAGGCCACATAGAACTGTCCATTTAAGAAGCAGTCATCTGTTACGTCAACTCCTGCCACCTTCCACGAATGCAATGGCCTTTCTACTTGTGTTCCTGGATGGTTTTGCTCATATGAAGACAGTGTTGTTCTGAGCACCTCAGGGTGATCTCGCTGTTACTTGGCCTGCACAGCTCAGTGCCTCGCAGGAGTACTATGTGCAAATGTCTTTGCCGCAGTCCTAAATTGTCTCCTCCTTGTAGCGCTGGTTTATCTGGCTTGATGTTTGCCAGGAGCTTTCTTGGGGGCAGTAAGAGGTGAGAGGTTGAGGGGTAGTTGGTGTGAGGGAGTGGTGATGCGGTGGACATTTCTTCAGGTTCATGAGGGAGGCACCCATCAAAATGGCTCCTAGAAAGGTCCTTTACAATCTCCCCATGAACATTCATTAACTCAATTGCTATGCTGGCTTGTTTGAAAAATGTTTGTTCAGGAGTCTTAAATTGCTGATTTTCGTAAATGTCCTCAACTGTCTGCAGTCTTTTCTAACTGTGTTTAGATCCACAGCTGAGCAATCAAAAAGAGGTGGGTGCAAACAGGCAGATTTTACCTCAGAACTCTGAACTACACAGTTGACCAATTGTGGGGGGGGGGGGGCAAGGAAGCAGCAGCCTGCCAGGCACATGGAAAACAATTGGGGAACACATTTTGCCCCTTTTTTACACTGTTAGGGTAACCCCCCTCTTTTTTTACAAAAATGCTTCTCATTTATGTTACATTTAAAAAGTGGGACATAACTACATATTCAAAACACCATCCAAGCAATCAGATATTAAGCAAGTTCATATGAACCAATGTTCTAGAACCCACATTGTCAAAAGTTAAATAACCTAATAAAGGAAACCAGTTTTCTACAAATCTGGGGTATATTTCCATTGTGGGTGGGAGTGTGGCTAAGCTGGACCAGCAGCACCGCTAAAGTGATCCTGCTGGGGTGACGTCCCTGGTGGATTAAAGTACCCTGGTCCTGCTCCTACACCTGACAGCCTGTCTGGTGTTGTGGGGGGGGATTATGTTTAAAGGCATCAGGAGACTGGGCCAGCAGCAGGGCTAAGGCAATCCTGCTGAGCAAACCTCCCCGGTGGCTGTAAGCATCCCACCTCCTCTCATGCACCTGACAGGCAGTTGCCTGTCCAGTGTAGGAGGGGGAGGAGTATTAGAAGCCACTGTGGAGGCAGGACTGGCAAAATCACTTTACTGCTGGGGCGGGCTCCTGTTAGCCGAATTGCTTTATTTACAGCAATTGGCAATTGATAAATGGGTTCTTGCCAATTTATACCAAGGTCCTGTTCCCACCAAGGGTTACCAGTAAAAGATTCGAGGCTAAAATGTGGTTAAAATAGATGTCTTTTACTTAAAAATATATCTCATACAAACAATACTGATGCACTCACACATCCAAACAAGTTCCTAATAATTACAGTATTAAAATAAGCATGGTTGCATTAGCGCGTAGGGGTGATGGTGGACAATACTTATCTGTCTTGCAGCTTGGTTGTTCCAATGAAGAATGGATGGGAAGAAATAAAAAATAAAGGGATCCACAGTACCAGAACTAGCTGGACTGTGTGGGGGTCTCTTGACTGCAGATCAAGAGATCAAAGTAGAGGCAAGGGTTGGGGATAGCAAGTGGGACTCAAGGGGAGTAAAAGCAGATAGGGGTTGTTGCGGGGATTGCTTGCTAGGAAGGGCCAGGTGAATGGTCCTTTCCTTTTATAGAGGATCCAACAGATGGGTTGTGGCAGTGCCAACCTCTTGACCCACCTACCTGTTAGTCCATCCCAAAAACAATCCTATTGGTTGCATGTAGGAGGGGTGGTTACCTAAAAGGAGTGGCCAATATTGTAATCTAAGACCTTACTCAGAGTATGGCATCTGGACAGGTGTGAAACCTTGGCTTCAGGAAACTTCATTGTAGTGTTGATGAAGCTGGCCATTCTATTGAAAACCAAATGTCCATTTGGCAGGAAATGTCTTCTCAATGAAGAATGGATGGGAAGAAATAAAAAATAAAGGGATCCACAGTACCAGAACTAGCTGGACTGTGTGGGGGTCTCTTGACTGCAGATCAAGAGATCAAAGTAGAGGCAAGGGTTGGGGATAGCAAGTGGGACTCAAGGGGAGTAAAAGCAGATAGGGGTTGTTGCGGGGATTGCTTGCTAGGAAGGGCCAGGTGAATGGTCCTTTCCTTTTATAGAGGATCCAACAGATGGGTTGTGGCAGTGCCAACCTCTTGACCCACCTACCTGTTAGTCCATCCCAAAAACAATCCTATTGGTTGCATGTAGGAGGGGTGGTTACCTAAAAGGAGTGGCCAATATTGTAATCTAAGACCTTACTCAGAGTATGGCATCTGGACAGGTGTGAAACCTTGGCTTCAGGAAACTTCATTGTAGTGTTGATGAAGCTGGCCATTCTATTGAAAACCAAATGTCCATTTGGCAGGAAATGTCTTCTCAGGAACAAAGCAGTGATGGGTGGTACGTGACCAGAAACAGTTCTGCAATGGGGCTGTCTCTTCTCAGAGTTGTTGTTTCTCATTGTTCACAATAATGGAGGTTTGTGCTTCTTCACCAGGCTGAGTAACTGTGTAGCTGAAACCTTATTTACATGTAAGGCATGTGCATGCACCTTCTATGTGTGGCATCACAACAGGTGACTTAAAGTGTACAGTCTTCTGAGCCTATGTGTGTGTGCACAGTCCATTGTGTGTAGCAATAAATATAGTCCATAAAGCAAATATTTAACTCATTCTCTAACACTCCCTCGTGGCTTTAAGCACCCTGCAACTACTGCTGCACCTGACAGACAATTGCCTGTTAGGTGTAGGAGATGGGGGGAGTGTGTTGGAAGCCATCACAGAGGCTGGGCCAGCAGCATTACTGCACCTCACAGGTGGTTGTTGGCTATTCCTGATTTCCTCAACTGTCATTAGCTCTCTGTAGCCTCCTGTAACTGTTGGGGGTTTTTTTTACTTCAGAACACTGAGCTCTGCAGCTGATCAATCAGAGACTGGGGGGTGCAAGGAGGCAGCAGCCTGGCAGCCACATAAGAATCAATGGGGGAAGCACATTTTACACCCTTTGACCCAGTTAGGGGTCGAATTTCTAAAAATCCCATCTTAGTGAGCATCCACATCATGGTAGGAGTGCTCTCCCCGAATTTGGTGTTTCTAGGTCCAGAGGGTTATTCATGTAGTAACTACTGCAATAATTTTATATGCTAAATATTGGAGGAAAAGCGAGCTACCCTCTAAGGAACTGATATATAAAACTATTGAAATGTCTGAGATGGATAAATTGACTTTAATTCTGAGAGGACAAGAAGAAGGAAGATTTTATAATACATGGTCAAGATTGGTTTTTTATAAATGGTTGGAAGACGATCACAAATGAACAATATAGATATGCAATTATTTTAGGAAAAAACATAGATTTCATTTTCCTATTAATATGCAAAATACTTATGCCAAACTATTTGGTGATAATAATTGCAGTAAACATTGTAGGAGGTGACAGCTAGATAATATAGATATGTATATGTAACCCCCATTTTATGTGTATGTGTTATGTTTGTTTTGTTTGTTTATGTTTGTTGATATGGAAAATATTTTTTTAAAGAAAGGCTTCTCAAAACTATTCTAAAATTTGTTATACATTTTTAACATACCATTTCCTGCTTACCAAATTATTAAAATTCATTATCAAATTATTTTCTTTTGGCAGGGGGGATCAAAATGAATGGAATTTTTTTCAAGGAAACTCCCTTCCTTGTCCATCATGTTCTGATCAAAGAAACCTTCTTAATTGTCTACTCCATCATCATCCCATCAGGTGTATGCACAACTATTTGTTTCATTATTTAATCAACTACACTTTTAACTGTTATTCAGCTTTATTATACTCATGTCACCAGTTGTACATTGAAAAAAGTCACATCTGTCTTCTCATCAGACAAACTGCTGAACTATAATTTTCACATTGCTTTCACTATATGTTTAAGCTCCTTAGATCACATGGTTAGGTGGTTTGCTCTTCAGAAAGAGTCTTTGTCCATCAAAGTTGGTCCTATAGCAGGTCAAGTACAATACTAAGCAGAGATACACCCTTCTAAGTCAATTGAAGTCAATGTCGTCTGGAAGATCCAGGTTCAAATGCCCACTCTTCCATAAAGCTCACTCAGAGAACTTGGGCTAGTTGCTGTCTCTCAGCCTAACCTACCTGTCATTGCAAGGATAAACTGGAAGAAGGGGAAATGCTTTGTAAGCAGTTTTGGGTCCCCACTGGGGACAAAAGCAAAATGTAAATAAAGAATAATCATTTGTACATGTAGTTCTGAGTCACTGAATGATGAGGTAAACTATTGGATGTAAACAGGTGAACCATTGTAAATGCTGCAGTTTTAATTATGTTGAAGTCTAAAAGAAGACAAAAATGGAGGTGATGGTTGCCAAAGCCCATCTTCTCAGTCCTATTAGTCTGGGGGACTTTGGGAGGTCCACAAATACACCATGATGCTGTGGGGAAGCAGGAAAGAAACCCATTTCCCAACAGCAGTGAACCCATAAGAGGATAACCCATGTGGAAATGGCCTATGTCTTTACAATGCATATCCAATGACTGTCAATAGTTGTGTGTTTGAATGTTGAGAATCCCAGACAATATTTATGAATAAGAGATTTTCTGAAGCATGACTCTTATCCAGAAAATTTGTCTAGGATTTTCAATGAAAAATGATTGTTGACGTATACTGATAGATGTCAGAAAGGTGAGGAAATTGGTTGTATTTTAAGGAATTCACAACATTGATCTGAGGTTGTCACCATCCACACACAACTGTCAACACTCACCAAATTTTGGATATTATGATAACATCTAGAAGCCCAACATCCCAGCCCATGTTACCAACAGTCACACTTTGGCATGACCAAAAAAACAGCCTATATCCAGGATATGCAGATAGGAATTGGCCTAGTTAATGGCTCCTATAGAGTTCTGTTGGACAAACTAAAAATTGTTCCACCTCAGGCATCAGCTTTCGTGATTTATATGGGGAAAACAGAGAACTGAGGGTAATAATTGGGAAGACTGGAACCCCTTTCCCCATAGGGCTTTACCTTGTATTTTTAATACATCAGTTCTTCCTGTCAGCTCCTTCTCTCAGCCTCATCACCTATTGTTTTGTGCAAGAGATTTCCCAGTGGTGACCTCTGTGTTATGGAACATCCTCCTGGAGGAAGTAAGGAAGAATATTTCAACCTGTTGGTATTACAGAGAAGCTATAAACTTCTGCCCTTAAAAAAAACTTGAAGTTTCCTCAGGGGATCTATGGTTGGCATCTGTGAGCACAAATACAGCTATGTTTGGCAAGCAGAGGGCTCATTTATATACATCAGGGGTATATAGTGGGGGGGGAGGGGCTGCCTACCGGCACCCTGGTGGTGGGCATTGCTGTTTCTCTGGCTCGGCTTCTTTCTTGTGAGGTCTTCTTATGAGGTCTTCCCGGCGGTCTTTGTGGGTCGGCACTTCCACCTGGTGTCAGAGATGGATCATGGTGGCTTCTTTTTCCGGTGGTCCGTTCTTAGTGCGCAGTCCAGTGTCCGTTCCGGCTTCAGCTATGTCCATATTTGGCTCCGCTGCGCCTGCGCTTCCACATTGCCGCGCCTTCTGGTTCTGCCTTCATCGTCATCCACCTCAGCCGCTCGATGTTGTACTGGCCACCAGGATGCGCTCCGTCGACCTCGCACCGCCACCGCCGCCAATGCTTCGCCTCCGATGTTCTGCCGCCGCCGCTGATGCCTCCACCACACACCTCACACGGAGGAGGGTGCCCCTTGCCCCTCTAAGGGCAGGTACCCATTTGTCTACTCGCTATATATTTTAACTGCTTTCGAGCCGCTGGGTAGGCGGAAGCTGGGACTAGATCCGGGAGCTCACCCCGGCTGCGGTGGGCATTTTACCGCCTGTGCCACCGCTCCCTTCAATACATATTGTATTGTTTTTAACCATGTCCTTAAGCTATCTGGGGTTCCATTTTAGTATGGGGAAAGTTATATTTTAATAAATAGAAGCAATAAATAAATAAAGGCCATCACATCAAACCCATTAACTAGCAATGATTTTTCTCCTCTGTGGTTGTCTGTGGGAATGGAATATCTCATTAAATGAATGGCACAAAAAGTACTTAGCTTTTGGTTATATTGTAACCATAGCTTTTGTGAGAATCACATTTTTGGAGAACAAATCTTATAATTGATATTATTAAAGGATGAAGGACAATTTTCCAGTGTTCATATTGTTTTCTTTTTATCAAATGTTTCTGCTTCTTCCACTATCTCTGCTCCTTTAAGCATCTGGGGCATTTATATGTCCAGGGATTCATTTGCATATTTGCCATGCACTTTAATAACCTTTTATCAAACTAATCTTCTACTTTTTACCTCTGGCTGGCTGTCCTTTTGCCTACAAGATTTTTTTCCCCATTCTTGGCCTGAGGGAGTGATAAGGAAGCAACAGCAGCAGATTCAAGAAAGATGCTCTGACAGATTTTGCTTTGTCCTATTTTGCATGAGCTTGAAATTCTTCCCACGAATTTCCTATGCAGCAAAGGGAAGGTGTTTTAACTTTAAATACTTTCCCTTGCCTTTGGGGCTCATGTGTGATACCCCAGCCAAGGGAAGGTACCACAGAGGCAGAATAAGCCCCAGAAGGAAGGGGAAGTATTTAAAGTTAAAACACCTTCCCTTCACTGGGGAGTCGTGTGGCAGGGGCTGCAGGACTCCAGGAGTAGCCGATCTAAATAAAAGCCAAACAATATTGACTTTTATTTGGGGGCAGCTACTTTGGTAGCTGAATGCATATCTCAGATCTCTGATCTGTATTCCGCTGAATAAATGCCCCCCAAATACCAATAAAGTATTTTGGGGGTATTTATTTGACTCGGTATATACTGAGTGCACAGCCCTAGTTGGCAGTCCTATTCCTGTGGACATTCATTAATTTTTCTTTGTTGTGTATACTGACATGACATTTGCCCTGCATTTCAGTACCCTGATGTTGGCTATATTTCATAAAAGGGCATTTTGCTTATGGGTAGTGTAATTTAGTGTGTGTGTTGCTAAGAAATAGCAAGTACATTTACTGTCAAGAGACTGGCTTGAACAACAGTCTCTTGTCTTTTCAGAAACACTGGTTCAAGCTTGAGGCTTACAACCAGGGCTATTTTTGGGCAGGAACAAACAGGAATGAAATTCCAGCTGGCTTCAGAGTTAGCCACGCCCACTACAGCCAAAACCTCTGTGACCCCCCCAGCGACTCCAAGGTGGGCAGGCCAGGGGGGGCCCTGGAAGGATCAGGGAGGCATTTAAATGCCTCCCTGTGCCTTCCCTGGCAAGCCAAGGGAAGGCAATTTAAACTACCTTTCCTTCAAGGAGGAGCTTGCCAGGGTTCCCCACAGCCACGAGGTGCCCAGACAAGCCAAGGGAAGGCAGTTTAAACTGCCTCCCCTCCCCTCCCCTCCAAGGACTGGCTTGCCCGGGCTCCCCACAGCCGCGGGACACCTGGGCAAGCCAAGGGAAGGCATGGGGTGTGGCCTAATATGCTAATGAGCTGCACTGTCATGGGGTGTGGTCAGATATGCTAATGAGTCTCTGTTGTTGAGTGTGGCCTATTATGCTAATGAGTTCCTGCTGGGCTTTTTCTACAAAAAAAGCCCTGCCTGCAACAATCATACCAACTCTCTCTGAGACCTTGCACTACAGCCAAAACCTCTGTGACCCCCCCAGCGACTCCAAGGTGGGCAGGCCAGGGGGGGCCCTGGAAGGATCAGGGAGGCATTTAAATGCCTCCCTGTGCCTTCCCTGGCAAGCCAAGGGAAGGCAATTTAAACTACCTTTCCTTCAAGGAGGAGCTTGCCAGGGTTCCCCACAGCCACGAGGTGCCCAGACAAGCCAAGGGAAGGCAGTTTAAACTGCCTCCCCTCCCCTCCCCTCCAAGGACTGGCTTGCCCGGGCTCCCCGCAGCCGCGGAACACCTGGGCAAGCCAAGGGAAGGCATGGGGTGTGGCCTAATATGCTAATGAGCTGCACTGTCATGGGGTGTGGTCAGATATGCTAATGAGTCTCTGTTGTTGAGTGTGGCCTATTATGCTAATGAGTTCCTGCTGGGCTTTTTCTACAAAAAAAGCCCTGCCTGCAACAATCATACCAACTCTCTCTGAGACCTTGAGGTTATGCTGATTGCAGTTTCAGAGAACAAGATATGGAGAGAAGGGAAGGGAGTTTACACAGGTACTGGTGAAGTCATTGGGCCTTGAGGTTTCAAGCCTGAGAATAGGAGCAGGGAGTTTTGCCTCCAGATTTAATCTTGTTAGTGCAAGGTTTTATGTGTGGGAGAAAGTGCCTTGCTTAATTAGGCCCTGTACAGCTGCAGAGTACATGGTCTAATGTTGGCAACACACTTGATTAGTTAGGACCCCTATTAGCAACATACTTGATTAGTTAGGACCCCTATTAGCAACATACTTGATTAGTTAGGACCCCTATTAGCAACATACTTGATTAGTTAAGGACACCTGCTTAGCAACACATTTAATTGGTCTACTAGAATTATGTCAACATGGGTCATTTGATATAATGGAAGATCTTTTATTCTGGTTTGCGTCCTTTGTCTGGATTATATCTGTCTTTGGGTCATCTCACCATGTGGGCCTTGCTGGCTGGAACACCTGCCTTGGACTTTGGATTTTGAAACTTTGTTTGGACTCAGTCTGGTCACTTCTTCAGAAAGCTCATACCCTGCAACATATTTTGTTAGTCTTTAAGGGGCTACTAGATTCTTGCTCTTTTGTATTGCTACAGACAGACAAGGAAGCTACCCATCTTGATCTACTCCCAACTCCAAATCATTAATCAACAAAAAGCACCAGACCTAGTACCAAGCCCTGTTGAGTCCTGGGGAGGTTTTTGTTCCAAGTGTTGTAATAACTTGTAATTCAGCAATTTCCCTTTCCATTCTTCTTTCTGAAGTTCCTTTGTAATAAAACAGCTACTTTGAGTCACCCATTGAATGTCCTGGACAGTTGAAGTGTTCTCCTACAGGTTTCTCAATCTTGTGATTCCTGATGTCAGATTTATGTCCATTTATCCTCTGGCATAGGATTTGTTGTTAGGTCCAGTGATTGTATAGTCTGGGTGTATATGGCAACGAAATTGGCATCTGGGTTTATTGCAAGCTCTGGTCCCAGTGTCCATGTTCAAATGAGATGTTGCATTATTGAGGGTGAGTAATTGTTTGAGACAGGGGGGCTGTCCGTGCACAAGAAAAGGTTTGCCCCCCAGTACTTGTGAAAGAGAATTGTCATTATCCAGTAGAGGTCGTAAGTCACTGATGATGTGTTGAACTGTTTTGAGCTGGGAGCTGTATGTCTATTATTGTCTCATTCGGGCCTGTCTTCTAATAGGTTTTCTCTGGGAATCATTCTGGCTTTTTGATCTGTTTCCTAGCCTTCCACTGCTTAAAGGAATCCTTCTTTCCTTTTACTGCTTCCATTACTTTGTTCAGTAACTATGCAGTCCTTTTAAAATGCCTATTCGTACTGTTCCTAACCTATTCATACCTTTCCTAACCTGCGGTACACATTGTATCTGAACTTCCAGTACTCTAGTCTTAAATAGTCTCCAAGCTTCCCAAAGGGAGCTGACCCTCCTTACCTTTCCTTTCAGTTTCTTCTTCACAATCCCCCTCATTTGAGAGAACTTACTCCATCTCAAGTTAAATGTAGTTGTGTTGGTCTTTTTGGCCAACTCCCTATTTACATAAATGCTAAACTTAATAGCATTATGGTCATTGTTCCCAACTAGTGCTATCGTGTTTACATCTCTCTCCAGGTCTTGAGCATTACTTTTGACCAAGTCCAGGATCACCTCCCCCATGGTAGGTTCTGTGACCATCTGCTCCATGGCAAAGTTGTTAAAAGTATCTAGAAACCCAATCTTATTCTCCTGACTGGAACACATATTGGCTCAATCAATATGTGGGTAGTTAAAGTCACCTATTATTACACAGTTATTTTGTCTGGCTGCTTTCCTAAATTCTTTTGCTGTTTTAAAATCATCCTCTTAGCTTTAATCAGGTGGGTGAGAACCTCCCAGAGTTAAGCTTCCTTTTGGGCTGACTGTTTCCACCCATAACATTTCTGTAAGCAAATCTATTTCTCTTAGAGTCTCAATTTTACTGGACTGTATACCATCTCTGACATACAGAGCCTCTCCACCTCTGACTTTTACCTCCCTATCCCTCCAATATAATTTATATCCAGGAATCACTGTATCCCACTGATTATCCACATCTCACCAAGTTTCTGAAATGCCCACAATGTCTGTGTTCTCCTCTGACACTAAGCATTCCAGCTCCCCCATTTTACCTCAGACACTCATCTTGCAAGTGTCCCACCTTGGAAGATTGACTTCTTGTTTAGACCTGGCAGGTCTGAAGATTTAGTCCCTTGGTCTCTGGCTGGTGGGTTAGTTAAGGCAGTGGTTCCCAACCTTTTTGGTATGATGACCAAAAGGTCCAAATTTACTCTGTACTGGCCAAATGATTTTTTGTGCCTTAGGCAAACTATGACCTTGGGTCCCATCTATTCCAACTTTCCATTTTCTATAGTGCACAACCAGATGTTTGTGAGAAACCAACAAACATCACACAAGAGCAGCTATCCCACTATGAACCTCAATCAAATGAACATTCATCTCCTCCTGTCCCAGCTGGGCTAGACCTGGGGTTTGAGGAGGTGCACTTAGGGGACACTAGATTGAGGGGATATGCAAAGACTGTAGATGGCAGTAAGGAGGTTGGCAGCAAAGGGCTTGTTCAGTACATCTGCCACAGCAGGTGGAGAGCAGTGAGGCACTGTAGGGGGCTGGGGAAAATGTTGGGCTGCTGAAGGAGCAGCACCATGCAGAGCTCTCTTTCTATTGAATGCTGAACAGCTCCCATCTACTCTCTAACCTTTCCCCCATTCTTTTAGCTACTAACGTGAAGTTACTAGTTGCCAGATGGCTTCCTTTCCCCTCCTTATTGTAACAAAAAGAGAGGGAGAGATGAGAATGTGAGAGGATGGCAAGGAGGAAAGAAAAGAAAAAATAAAGAAGCCACCATTAGGGAGGGCTAGCCTGCTACCTGCTTTCAGAGGCTTCACAACTCACTTTTGGGTCCTGACCCACAGGTTGAGAAACACTGAGTTAAGGGAACTGGTGGTAGCACGTTACCCTGGGGTTGTTAGGAGTCACACTCCACTGCTTTGTAGTTTTGTTTTGACCAACCTGTCACCCTTTAAGTAGAAGTACATCTTTCGACTTTACCTGATTTTTTTTAATCCCATGAACTAAAAAAAAAGAAGATGAAAATTAGTCTCTGCTGAAACATCAATGCCAACATTGGGGTTTCCTGATCTATGTTATCTTAAAACAAAGGTGAAAACACCTGTGTGTGAAAGTTCGTTTATGTCAGCATTGCATGATGGAAATCTGGTGTATTGTCTCCATTTACTACTTAACTCTTGCATAATAAAGAAATAAATCATGCTAATTAAATTTCTCAACAATAAAGGGAGGCTTTAATAGATGTAAAGGAAGTAATTTGGTCTCTTTGGTGATTAATTAATTGCTCACAGAACAGCTACTTTGATTTGCTAGCTAAGATGGTAACATCTGTGTATAAGTTAAACCACCTTTTCTGCTCCACAGTTGAATGTATTCTTGCAATAGTCCTAGAATTGCAGAAACTTCACTCTCCTGTAACTCATTACAGTAGATAAAGACCCAAGGCCTAAACCTCAACCCCCAAAGCAGATGTGCTGCTACAAGTCCCAAGAAAGTGCAAATGAAGCCTGTGAAAAGTTTTGATGACTGGATTGTCACAGCTCTCTACTCTGCTGTCAGAAGTCCTCTTTACTTCACATGTCACACTGGGCTTTGAGGCATTGCCAGTGGTAAGTTTCTAAAGAGAAAGGTGCTGGAGCTAAACATTGCAAGACAGCTGTGCCCTCTAACTAGGTAGCCTAGATTTTAAGTATTAGGAAAGTGGTTGCTTTCTCTATGGTGGGAGAAAAGTAGTCTTCATGTACTTGATTTTGTTCAACAAGGAATTAGAAAGGGAATTCAGGACTGAGAATCAGTAAACCCTATTTCAACTTCAGCCTCTTCCTTACAAAGTTGTATCCTCCTGACAGAGGGGAAAAAACCCCTATGCATCTAAATTTAGTGCTCCATCTAGTGCTTTTTTGTTATGTTTTTAAAATATATTTTTATTTTAAATTTAACAAACGACATAACATTAGATTTATCTAAAATGTGCCTCTTATGGACTAAGTATATGGGCAGATTTCCAGAGTCAAAATGCATTATCCTCTTGAGCTGGAGGAAACCAAGATTGGCCTATAAAGGTTGATGCAATTGATATATCTGGAACTAATATTTTACACTTGGAGTTCCATATTTTTAATAATGTCAAATGCAGTAATCTGTTTTAGCCAGAGTGTATTGATTCCATTACCTTTAGGAGTCTTAAAGCAATTTACAATAGCCTCCCCTTTCTCTCACGAGGTGTAAGACTCATCTTTGGTCAGCCGGGGCGCTATCAGGTCCTTCAGTAGAAGGTGGTCCTCCATACCACAGTCCCGGGTCGGTGACATCGTGGATGATGAAGCGGCTCTCGAGGGTCTCCATCCAGGTTTCCCACTGCGAGGGTTGGGAGAGGTCAAAGGCTGGAAGGCTCTCGGATGCGGCAACCATCTTATGATACCACAAGGCAGAGATGCTGTGGAACAGCGGCAGCAATCAGTGTTGAGGAGCGGCACGGTGCTGATCTCGGGTCAGCGGTGCAATGCTTGGAGCAGTGAGCAGTGCGGTGAGCAGCAACCGGGATGCAACACGAGGCGAAGCAGCATGTGGTGATCTCAGCGTGGAGACTCGATGCAATGCTTGAAACGTGGTCTCTGTTCAGGGGGAGATGTATCCCACCTTCATCGCCAGTGAAAAGTATTCAGACAGACGAGTGATTTCAGCTAACGTACTTTTATTTGTGAGGAACAAGACAACTTTTGCCAGCTCGCAGGCCAGCTTATATTTTCCGAGAAACCACCACACAAAACACCCCCACACACACAATAGGTTATTTACAGTGGCCGAGAGTCCCACAGGCTCTCGGCCGGGAACCTAGCCCTCTGATTGATGTGAGCTAGGATCCCCATAGTCCATTGTTCATCTGAGCAAAGCTCAAGGGTTGCATCGGACCGCATGGAGCCCTAGCCTGCCATGTGGTCTGAACTGGATACATTACAGCTGGTTTCCATCAATTCCTCCTTCAGGACTTGGGAGAGCACCCCCCTCCAGGTCCTGTTACTCTGTTAGTACTACAACAAAGAAAAGCCCTGCACAGAGTTGTCAGAAAAGTTCTCTTTTGTATTTGTACTGGAAATGAGATCCCTGGAAGCAAAGCTGATTCCTCCCATATCATTTGTAGCTGTGCTTCCTACAATGAAGTCTAGGCAGTAACTGTCAATATTGTTGTGTCATTGAATGCAGAGTTGTTAAATCTGAAGTAGGCATGAAATGTAAAATGAAACAAATACTCCAGAGTTCACTGCTATGCAAACCAGCACTTTTGTCAGACTCCTGGGCAAGTTACTGTCAACCACACTGGCAGTGAATAGCTTTATTGAGATATAAAAAAGTTCCAGGCCTTAACAGTACTGTGTCAGTTCTAATAATTTTGGCGGGTACATGCAAAGATATAGATAATTCAAAGGTAACCCCTCCTAAGCCCCATATATATGTCACATTCACCCTGCCTAGCTCCAGCATCTCTACCCCCCCCCTTCACATGGGAAATATATGCGCCCATTATGTACCAAGCTAGCTGGCATCAAAAGATTCAAGGACATTCTTCTGTAAACCAGAGAAAGGCTTTTCCTACAATAGTGCACTCACCCCCTCTTAAAGAATTCCCCTCCCCCCAGCATCCATGGCAAACAAAGCAAAGCAAAGCAAAGCAAAGCAAGGTTTGACATTACCTCCCCCCCCCCCAAGCTCAGTTCACCCTCCTGGCTTGAGGGAGTGCCACTTATGAAAAGCATAAACCAACTTTTCAGCCTTAACATGCTTAGATTCCATCCATTCATTATGAGATGGGTCAAAGTCTTTCCATTTGACCAGGTAGAACAGTTACCCTCTCTTCAACTTAACAACAAGAATGTCCTCCACCTCTTGATAGCATTCTCCATCCACCATCAGGGGAGGAGGAGCCGGAGGACAGGGTTTCCACTTCAACGGTCCAGGATCCTTCTTCAGAAGACTGAAATGAAACACAAGATGGACATGATGCAAGGTTTTAGGCAGTTCTACCTCCACAGTTACTTTGTTAATAAGGTGCACGACTTTGAACGGCACAACATATCTCCATCCCAGTTTCCTCCTTGGTTGAAAACCCCTGAGGTTCTTGGTGGAAATGTACATGGAATCCCCAGGCTTTAAATCCCACTTGGGGCCCTGCCCTTTGTCTGCGTAGCATTTGTAGTCCTCTTTTGCTTTGTCTAGAGTCATTTGCAGATGAGGCCACCCCTGAGTCACTTTGGCCCACCAGGTTCTAGCATCCCCTGGGCCAGGGTTGTCAGTGTCCAATGTGGGCAATGGGCCCCCCTTCATAGCCATGCACTGTTTTGAACAGGGAGACTCCGATGGAGCTGTGCACTGAGTTGTTGTAACTGTACTTTGCATATGGGCAATAGATCAGCCCAGTCGTCCTCCTGATGATTTATGAAGCATCTCAGAAATTGTTCCAGCACTTGGTTGATTCTCTCTGTTTGCCCGTCAGTTTTGGGATGATGGACACTGTGGTGTGTTTTTTTGCCCCCCGAAGGGGATTTTTATTGCATTTTCTATAACTAAACGCTACATGAAAAAATAAGGGAGGGTCTACAAACTATGGGATAAAGAAAAGAAACCTCTAAAAACCCAAGAGTGGGTGTCATACAAACTGCTTTAACAAGATTACAAGCTTATATATCTGGATACTCATGTTAAACCACTGAACATGTTCATCTATTAAACTTCAGCTCTAAATGAAAACATCATCTGCTGTGACTTCATAAAGAGCCTAAGACATCTTATTTTAAACATCTTTTAGAGCTTCAGAATTATGATAACAAATCATTTTTTGCCCTTTGTCTTCCTCAATTTATAGCATTGTTTTGGGGCTGCAGCTCCCAAATTTGAGTCTGATTCTTCACCAGAAGATGACTCCGCTCCATTTCTGCCTCCCTTCTTTGGACTATCTTTTTCTTCTTCTTTTTCCACATCTTCTAGGCAACTATGAAGATGCAAGAATTCTCTTGCCTTTTCCTCAGTGTCAATTTTCTCTTATCCATTCACAAACTTAAAGATGACTCCTTCTGGCAAAATCCATCTGTAGACAATTTGTTTCTTTTGTAAAAATGCGACCAAGTCTTTATATTTACGTCTTCTCTTTCTTATTTCAAATGGAATATCCTTTAAAACCGTTGCCCTTGATTTTCAGGGTAACTCCATTTGCCGCTTTAAGAATTTTGACTCTCATATTCCTTCTGGAGAATCTCACTATCACTTCTCCTGGCAGATTATTTTTCCTTAAAAATTCTGTATACGATCTATTGACTGTATCAATATTGCTTTGCAAAGTCTCCGCTTTAATATCTGCCATTTGCCCCAGTGCTTCACACATTATCTGTAAGAGATTATCCCCTCTTTCCTCAGGGATTACTTGGAACCTTAGGGCATAGCTTGCCCTTTCCATTTGCAACTGTAGCAAATGTCGCTTCTTCTTCATTGTCTGCATTTGTTTTTGCAACTTTTTGATATTGGTATCAACTTCTTTACGTTCCTGTTCAGTTTGATCCATCTTTTTGACAGTCTCATTTATTTGAGCTTGCTGTGTATCTAGTTTTTGATTTATCGCCATCACTTGTTCCAGCAGAGGGCGTAGTGCTTCATTCAATATCCTTTGAAGGTCTGAATTTGTGTCCTGTGTGGGCACAACACTCACTGGACTAGCACTTCTGGCAGCCTTAGCTTTTGCTATCTTCTCTTTCTCCTCTTTCCTCGTCGGAGGCGCCATTTTTGAGGGATAGTTTACTTTTCATAAAAGGTTATCACAGTCTCTAAAGCTCTCAAATACACCTGGTAAGTTCTTAAAAGTCCTTTATTTCCGTCTTTTTCACTTCAGAAGCCTGCCCCCCTGCTTTAATGGTAAAGTTCGCTTTATGTTTGTCTTCTCGGAGGAGAGTGTCCCCCCTTGCTTCCCACGGGGTGGCTTTTGGCTCTTTTCATTGTTCTCACTTCAATTTAACTCATAGTTCAGTGGCAACACAATTTTTAATTTGCTTAAATTTCCAAATCGCTTGATCACTCGGCGCTTGATCCGGTGTGCGCTTCTAGTTCCATCGGGAAACTTCATAGTAGGACTGTCGGGGCATGGATGGCCCCCATCACCGGTGAGATCACTGGAGGGGAAGCCTTCTGGTGCCCCATGGCTTTGGAACCCATCTCAAGGGTTCCATGGGGGATGCAAACAATCGCACCCCCTCCTAGCCATGGGCTCTGGTGATCGTCTCCCGGAGGTCCGGGAGAATGCGACCACCATAACAAACACTGAAACTGGAAGCTTTCGGGATGATGGGCTCCACCCCCAGGAGCTTCATGAACTCAAGGCAAAACCCCACCACGAATTCGGTACCCTGGTCTGAGATTATTTTGTGGAGAAGGGCATGGAGTTTTATGAAGTGCTGCATGACATTTGGGCCAGTTTCTTAGCAGTGGGCACTTGTTTGCATGGGATGAAGTATGCTTGCTTCGAAAATAAGTCCACTACCACCCATATGGCAGTCTTTTCTTGACTCGGGGGTAGATCCGTAATAAATTCCACCAAGATAACCGACCAAGGTCTATCTGGGGTCCCCAGTGGATGGAGTAGCCCTGGGGGTTTCCCAGGATGGCATTTGCTCATCAGGCAAGTCTGTCACGAGGCCACATATTTAGAGATGTCCCCTTGCATCTGGGGCCACCAAAATGCCTCTGAATCAGGTTTAGGATTTTTAAGTACCCAAAATGCCCAGCCAGCTTGTTAACAAGACTCATAGTCATTATTTTCCCTCTCAGGGATTCCAGGACAAACAATTTCCCCTGTCGGTACCAGCCCGCATTTTCATTTTGAGTGAGGGAACCCTTCCTTTCAATGTCCACTTTGTCTCTGTCCAATAGGGCAGACCTGAATTTCTCAGTCCAGGCCTCTGGAATTGGTGCCATTTTTGCCTGACTGTGCATCACCACCGCCCCTCCCAGCTGGGCTGGCATGAACATTGTATCCACCACCTCCTCTTGTTGGCTAGCATGTTGAGGAAGGCAGGAGAGCGCATTGGCCAGGAAGTTAGATTTCCCCAGGAGATGGTTGAGCGTGAAATGAAACTTAGAGAAAAACTCCACCCACATGGACATATGTGGGCGCCGGCCTCTACCTGGCCCCTCTGACCACCTGGTTGTGAAAACCAGCTGGCAGCCCCACCTGGGCATGTGGCTGAGTGGTTCCATACCCTAAGGGAGCCCCCCAAAATGGGGAAGGCATGCACATGGGCCTGGCAACCCCCCCAAAGTATCCATCCCAATGCCCAAACTGCCAAGGTGTGACAAGACTAGAACAGCAATAGAAATTATACAATACAGAGTAGTAAAAGAATTATACATCTTAAAACCAGAAACAAGGGAGGAGGGTGGGCAAGCCATTGGACTGAAACAAAGAGGGCGGCCCCTAGCATGGGTTTCCCCATATAATCCTCATGGGCCCACCCCTTCTCCCATGCCACAACTTCCAGCCGGATGAGGTGGGCCATGTGAACCACCCTGGTCCCACCCTGCCAGAAGGCACAACATGGCCCGGTTTGCCTACATCCAACCTCCGCCACTTCCTGCACCGCAATGCCAGTGGAGGTAAGTATCCGCCACTTCCTGCACTGCAATGCCAGTGAAGGTAAGTCTCAGCCGTGCTTCAGAATGGGCAAATCATAGGCAATGAAATGGTCAGCCGTGCTTCGGAATGGGCAAATCATAGGCAATGAAATGGTTAAAACCTTATTCTGCACTGCTGCTTCACTGTCCCTGTCCCACAAGCACCCCTCCACTCCATTCTTCTACTGGTACTCAGCTTTGCGTGGAGTTTGGAACTGAAGCTGGCACATAATTATACTGATTCTTGCGCTGGAGACTCACTGATTCTTGCTCTGGAGACTTTCAGACCTGCCAGCTGGCAGCTTTCATAGCAGGTCCTGGCCTTTTCCCATTGGCTGAGGCAGCTCTCCTTCACTGGACAAAGTGCCTTTGAGCTCTTCCCTCACTACCGATTGCAGGGCTTTGGGTGTCTTGGGGCGCCAGCTCATTGGTTTGGCTCTTTTTTCTTTGCTCTCTTCCTTCTTCACCCTGCCAGGACTCTTGTCGTTTGGGCAGTTTGCAGTGAAGCGGCCTGGGCCCCCGCATCACAGCCATAATCCCAGCTGCATCTGCTGCTCTCAATCCCCTCCAGTCCTGGTGGGACGAGCTTGCAGTTTTCTGCCCACTGGGACCCTCGCCGGGGTCTTCGGGTGATACATGTGTAGTAGGTTGCACCTGTTTTCAGCCTTGCATGCCACCTATATCCAGCCATTCAGTGTCAGGGGTTTGTCCTGAGCTTGGCCTTTATACAGGATGGTAGGATTAAGACTGGCACAGTAGAACTCAATGAGTACTTCTTCTGGCCTCCCTTGGAGCTTTGCAGTGTATGTCTTAAACTCATCAGAGGACTCCTGGACTGAGCGGGCCCTCTCCAGCTCCAAAGGGTCTTCATATTGCCAGTGCAGCACCTGCATGAAGGTCCATGTTCCGGAACTCTGGACCCCCGGCGTTGTACAGCCCCACAAACCAGTCTGCTGCCTGATCCCTTAGCCATGACCCCACATAATCCACGCAGTGCTCTTCGTAGGTGAAGATGTGGCCCCATTCCCTCAGAAACGTCTGCACCTGCAGGGCGAAGAATGCCAACTTCTCTGCAGTGCCATCGAATGTCGCTTCTAGCACATCCCTTGACTGCTCAGGTCCAGTGTCCGGCTCTTGCTGAGGTGCCAGGGGAGGTGGGGGTGGCTGCACCGGGCTTTGTGCAGGTGGCTGTTCCTTGACCACTTGTCCCTGTTGCATGACTTCTAAGATGACCCCTGCGAGTTCCTTTAGGAGGGTACAGATGTCTCTGCGTAAATCCTCAACCTCTTCACAGATCTCCATCATGATTTGGTCTAGCCCCGGGTCATCCCCCAATGTTCTGGCCACTCGCAGTCTCTTGGGATCATCCTGAAATACTCTTGGTCCACTGCCCTTCCAGATTGGACCAACACCTCCATCCCCAGTACCCCGGGGTTCGCAGCCAGGTTGGCTCATCCCATCTTCCTTGGGTTTGACAGGGGTCTTTCAGCCTCATATCCTTTCTCCATATCACCATGCTTTTCATGGGCTTGGCTGTGGTCACCCCCACATCCTTCTGGTTGTCAGGTTCATGGGTTGGGATCTCCGTTTGGGAGCCGGTTCCCATCCCCATTTCTTCACCTTCGTCTGTCATCACTTTTGTGGTGTGATGGTCAAAGAGAGGGAGTTCTGACACTATGTCAGACTCCTGGACAAAGTTACTCTCAGCAACACTCTCTGGCAGTGATTTGTTTATTGAGAAATAAAGATGTTCCAAGCTAAGACCAGTACTATGTCAGAACTGAGGTTCTGGCACCAAAACTCATAGTTGTAGACAGTTCAAATAAGCTCCCCCTTTGGTTCTATCCAATCACACATTGCAACCATCCTGTCTAGCTTTCATTCGCTCTACGGCCCCACCTGTAAATCTACCATTATGTTTATCTATGACAGCAAAGCAAGCATAGACATTATCCAAGGTCATCCCTGAGAAGGGAGGCTGCTTTAGAAGAGTTACATTGCCACTACAACAGAGCCATTCTCACACTCTCACACTCACACCCCCCTTCAGGAATTTCCCACCCTTTGCAGGCCTCAAATCCCCATAAGTCATGGCAAATGAGAGTCCAAGCTGTGGGGAGCAGAAAGGAGGGGTTTAAATGGCTCTGAGTCTGGGGCTGGCTGCCCATGAGAGCCCTTTTAAACAGCAAGCCATGGGAGCAGGTTGCTCCATGTGGCTCAACTGTAAAGGGGCCCCCTTGGGCAGTGCTGGTGGCCCAAGAAAGCCCCTTTAAACACCTGAGCAGTACTAAGCAGCCTGTCCCCGTGACTCAGCTGTTTAGATGGGAAACAACTGCTTCCATGGTTCAGCTGTTTAAAGGGCCAGTGCTGCCCAAGAAAGCCCCTTTAAACAGCTGAGCCTTGAAGAGCAAACTGCTTGGACCAAACCCCTGGGGCTAGCTGCCAAGAAAGCCCCTTTAAACAGCTGAGCCATGACATGTTAGATGGGAAACAGCTGAGCTCCGGGGAGCAAATTTGTACTGGCTTGCAGGCTCCGCGCATCAAATGCCAGAAGTGGGGCAAGGCAGTGTCATTTAGTCCAATGTCAGAGTTCCAGAAGTCAGGCAAGACAGGTACATTTAGTCCAAGGTCAGGGTTCCAGAAGTCAGGCTAGGCAGGGTCATTCAGTCCAAGGTCAGGCTTCCAAGAATCAGGCGAGGCAGAGTCAGTGGCTTAGCGTCTATCATACATGTTGCATCCGCACCTAGCACCCTCTTTTGGCTGGTTTTATAGCCACATGCCTAAGGATCATGCTTGCAGCCAACTGCTCAGGAACAATTCCGCAGCCACTCATCATTGTTATCAATGAGTAGGTGGCGTTGGACCAGGAGGTGTGCACTTTGATGTCTCACCTGTAGCTCTGCTCTCAGCCTCCATCTGCAATGATCTATGGGTGTGAGTTACTGGAGGGCTGCAAATGGCCAACTGAGTTTCTTCTGGAATCATGTCTGAAGGGTGTCACTGGCTGTTGGCTGTGAATCCTGACAAGCCCGCAGCTCATCTTCCTGCTTGTTGGCTTCTGTTAACTCAGGACTGGCTACACGGGGCTTCTCTTCTCCTGAGCTATTGCTGAGCATTAACTGATTTATGACAAAACTGCTCTGCAGGGCTCAGCTATTAAACGGGCTTTCTTTGGAGCCAGCCCCTGGGGCTAGCTGCCCAAGAAAGCCCCTTTAAGCAGCTGAACCACACTGAGCATGCTGCCCCCATGGCTCAACTGTTTAAATGAAAAACAGCTGAGCCAGGGGGCATCCTGCTCCTGCAGCTCAGCTGTTGCTCAACTGTTTAGATGAAAAACAGCTGAGCCTGCAGCTCCTGAAGCTCAGCTGTTTAAAGGGGTTTTGTCCTGGAACAGGCTGGGCATGGGGTGGGATCATGCAGTCAGGATGTGAGTTAGGCAAGGCAAAGGCACAAGCCAACACAGCATGGTCAGAGTCCAATTCCTGAGTCATACACGGGGTAGCAGTAATAGCAGGATCAGGGAAGATCCAAAAGACTAGGTCCAGAGGCAATCTCAGAGTCAAAGTCACAAGGTAGGGGCAGTGGTGGCAAGGTCAGGGGTAATTGGACACCTTGCTGCCACATCCTGTCTCTCCTTCTCTCTGCCCTTTTTAGGAGAGATGCTCCTCTCACAGCTGGGTTGCATTATACAGGTGTGTGCGCTCTTCTCCTTCCTATCTAGCCCCAGGCATCTCTGGGCTGCTAATCGCACACTCTGTCTTCTCTCCAGCATTTCATGACAGACCCTCCTTTGCCTATGTTCCAGCAGCTCTGGAGACAAGGGAGGTGAAGTGGATGGTGGGGCGCTATCTGGCTCTGAGCCCTGGGCCTGAACAGCTGGGATGCTACTGTCAGAATCAACATTTGGCTGGGTAGCTTCCTGCAGTGGGCTGTCAGTGACTGACTGCAGGCTGAGACCTCCTTCACCTGCCTGTTCCTCTTCCTCAGGGCTGGCTACCCAAGAAAGCCCCTTTAAACAGTTGAGCCATGCCCAGCAGGCTGCCCCCACGGTTCAGCTGTTTCAAGCATGAACCTCACAAACCCAGTTTGGTTTGTATGCGAGCAGACTGGGTTCATGGAGTTGATGGTTCCGTTCATGGTTCGCCCACAAACCCCAAACCAAAATGCATTTTTGTGTTTCACACCCATCCCTATTTGTGGGCTATGGTGCTCGGATTCACCAGCAATAGGTTTCAGTTAGCTAAAGTGATCAAGAGACTTTCAGGTCTCATGGCCTAAACCACTACAGTGTTGCCTTTTGCCCACCTCTTTAAGACCTCTGCAGAATTGGGGTTTTTTTTTACATGTTTCAGTTTGCAGAAAGACTCACAGCAGAAGAGGCTGTCCATACCCAGAAAGATAATATGTTCCTTGGCTTGGTGGTCCCAGTAGGAGAATTTATTGTGGGGGCTGATTTTGGAATTCCCTTTCATGATATCCACATTTTTACCAGGGGCCTCCCTCTTGAGGTGTGGTTCCTATCATGTTAGTGGTCACTGGTCCACCCTCGGACAGAACTTACATATCAACCATTTAGAACTCAGGGCAGTTAGTTATACTTTGGTTTCTCTTGTAGCTCTAGTCACCAACAAGTGAATTCTAGTAGCCACAGACAATACTTCAAGCATTATTTCGCTGAGGAACCCACACCCACTTCCTTTTTAGCTGTAACTGTTGTTCATCGAGTTGTCTTCTGTGCAGGTGCACATCCCTTCCTCCTTTCCCCGCAATGTTATTTTCTGCTCAGTGGGCCCTTCTCCATGGCAGTGAAGGCAGGAATGATGGAAAGAGCACTCTCCCCACCTCCATCATATGTCAGTTTGGGTGGGAAAACTCTGGCTCTCATTGGGGAGTGCTCCAAATGTTCTAGAGAGAACTGGAAAGCTTTGGAACTGAGCTCCATGGCAAGCCTGCAAAGAAGACCACTCAATGAACAACAGTTACAGCTAAGTGCAACCCTGTTTTACCTTCTGCTTGTCCTCCTGCTTATGTTACCTTACCCGCACAAACACATGAACCATGTGAACAGACTGCACTGGGGAATTAGCTTGCATGTTTGAGCAGGAAGCAGAAAATCAGATCTTTAACCTAAGAAGTGGCTGTGAGTAGCAAGTTTTCAGAAGGAAAAGGATGACAAAATACTTGATTTAAAAGGAATTGAGGGATTTGGTCTAGGGGGGAATTACCCTAAGTGAATACTAGAAAATACCTAATCAAATTTCAGATAAATAGCACATTCCTTATCCTAACTAAGAATACAAAAACAACAAATCAATTAGAGCTATCTACTCCGATTTGGAGCAGGAGTTACTTTTTAAGCTTAAGATGCAAATGTCAGGAAAATGGGTAAATAGGTCAAAGAAAACGTGGAATCTGTTGATACAGAGAAGTCCATCTGATTGATGGCTGAAGTTCAGCTGATTGGAGGCTGAAGATCAAAGGGAAATGTCTTAGCAGCAAAGTAGAATAGGGTTGGGAATGTGCTGATCTTGTATTTTCTTTTTTTATATTATTTCATTTTATTTTTCATTTTAACCCAGACTCAGTGGAATAGGGGAAGGGCAAAAAAGAGGGAGGGAGAAAGGGAGGGAAAAATACCAGTTAGTCAACTGAAGTGAGATTCTATACTATGGAACAGTTTTCACACCAGCAAATAGGGCTGATCATGAATGTGCTGACCTTGTGCTTTCAGTTCCTAAAGGACAAGATAGACTATTGTCTGACAATAAATGGTTATTAATTTTGTCAGTAAAGGGCAAAGATAGTGGTAGAGTTTGGAGCCATTTGATGTACCTTGCCTTTTTATATGTGAACAGCCCTGAGGCAAGGATTGTTGCCCTAATAGCTTTGTCACTTCTGAAGTTTAAGTGTCCAGTAGGATAGATAAATCATACTAGGATAGATAAATCATAGTTTCTAGGCCTTCTCCTTCTATTGGCTAAAGTAATAAATAGATTATCCACTTTCCATGCTGTTCTGGTGACCATTTAACAATCCTTAAAGGGATGCCGGAATCAGGAACACTGGGTCCCTCCTCCCACTCTGCTTGAAGCATAATTTCCTCACAAATGCCAGCACAAGACACACACCTCAAAAAGAAGAAGAAATTAAGTTGTTTTTTGTGTTAAATGTTTGAAAATTCTCAAAGTAAGTAGCCAGGCTCACCCTGGGGCCAAGACACTCCCTTTGTAAATAGCACTATTGTGTGGCTTCCTCAGGGTTCATTAAAACTCAGAGCATGATTAATAACTGAGGTTTGCAGAAGAATAACCTGCCTCCTAGGACCAATCAGGAATCTGCTTTACAGTGCAGAGTTGTGTGGAAACCTAATCTCAAGTATACTCATCAGCTCTCTCCTGGTTTTTGTTAGACACTAATTACTCAGGTAATTCAATCATCCTGCCTAAATTATTATCCCATTTTCTCTCTGTCTTACTGATCTTCCTTTGCCCCTTTATTGTGTAGTGGGTTTGCCGCATGGATGGAGGACAAAGACTGGCATAGTGCATAGCACGCTTTATTGGTACACAACAAGAGATGCCACTAACGGCCGGCAGGCCAACTATATACACTCTTGGGGACACACCCCTGAGCCCCGTTGGTGGGTTTGAATCTCCCGCCATGGTGCTCATTGGCTCCCCAGTGGAGGGACTAGGAGCCTAGTTCCTATTGTTCTCCCAGAGTAAAGCTCTGGGATACTCGCTGGCCCCGGTGGCGGTCAGTGGACACAACACCCTTCTTGCCTGGAGAGAGCTGATGAGTATACTTGAGATTAGGTTTCCACACAACTCTGCACTGTAAAGCAGATTCCTGGATGGTTAGGGTTAGGGTCCCTTTTTTTTCAATCTCCTAGGAAATTTTTTAGGATTGCAGCCTGAGATGGTTAGTATTGTTGCCTTTGTTGCTAATGGGAAAATGCAGCACCAATATAGCATAATGGAAGAGTCAGTAACTAGCCCAAAGTTCAGTTGTCTGATCTTGACCCAAGGACTTCCCCTTTATTTTGAAGAAAAGTTGCTTTCTCTCACCTGAGCCAAGAAAGAAGCTGTTTTCATTGTTTACATGAGAGGCTTCAATCACCAGTACTTCAGATGTGAGCCACTGACTCACTTCTGCAAATGCAGAGACAGAGGCAAAGGACTCTTTAAGGACTCTAATTCCTGCAGTGCCCAGCTGATTTGTGTGAGACTGTCTCAATGTTCTTTTTCTTTTTCTTTTCAACCCCTCCCCCCTTCCTCAGGCAGGCTTTTTCTGCTTCTCACTCACATACACGGAGGCACTTTCTGTCTCTCTTTCACATTGTTTCAATGCTACCCATGAGTCTATGAATTTTAATGATAAAGACTGTAGTTGTCAAATCCTTCAGTCTGGAGTGTTCCCTTGACACATTTTATTTGTTCAGTAAAACCAGGCCAGAGTAAGATCATAATCCAGAGACAGTCTCCCTTAAATCCTACTGAGTTTAGTGGAACATCAGCTATCTGTCACTGTTCTATTAATTCCAGTGGGATTTAAGCATGGTTGATGGTGCAATCCTATGCAGATTTACAATGGATTTAGAATAGTGTAACACTGTTTAGGACTGCAGTGTTACTCTCCTTTAGACCCACTGAAATCAATGAGTTCAAACTGGAATAACTCTGCATAGAATTGCACTGTAACTTCTCTGGTTCAGTTTCTGATATCATTAGAACAGTGTCTCTGGAGCTGACTGCTTTGTTTGCAGAAGCCACCAGTCTTCTAAGTTGGTGATTCATTACCCAGTCTTCTGTGGGATTTCTTTCCCCCTCCCACCTCTACATGTTTCTCCTCAGCATTGGCACTGTATCTCAGTAGACTACTGCCTTGTTTTCCTACAAATCTTGTTTTAAGTGCCATGTTTTGAGCTGTAATACCACAATATTTCTCTCTGGGAAGTCTTGTTTTCACTTTCCTGCTG
>NW_015162062.1:73341-102347 GCF_001447785.1 Gekko japonicus
CCTGCTGTAGTGCTAATGAGGATCCTGGCCAGCTCTGATTGTATGAAGTAAATGACACATGGGTGTAGAATGCTACACTTCTTATGACCTTTCAGACGGCTAGCCAGGTTTTTTGTGATATTATCAGCCAAATCCCCTAAGGCATCCATTCCACATACAGAAACCAATGGGAACTGCAAACAATCTCCCATCTTCTTGCTTTCCCAGGTCTCCCAAAGCAGATGCACCTTGGAATCCAGATGTTCTCTGCATTCACACACACAAACATAAGCAGAAGGAATTGTACAAGCAGTGTCTTTAGTAGTAGTAGTAGTAGTAGTAGTAGTAGTAGTAGTAGTAGTAGTAGTAGTAGTAGTAGTAGTAGTAGTAGTAGTAGTAGTAGTAGTAGTAGTAGTAGTAGTAGTAGTAGTAGTAGTAGTAGTAGTAGTAGTAGTAGTAGTAGTAGTAGTAGTAGTAGTAGTAGTAGTAGTAGTAGTAGTAGTAGTAGTAGTAGTAGTAGTAGTAGTAGTAGTAGTAGTAGTATTTATAGCCCACCCATCCCACAAGCGGGCTCAGGGCAGGTAACATCATAAATACAGTACAATAAATATGATTAAAATTAAACAACTTAGAAAATTTAAACAATAATAAACATTAAAACTCAGCCACACTTCTGACTGTCACTGGTTCTATGGTTCTTTAGCATATTACTTGGATTAATAGATGGATAGGTGACAACCACCTCAGGGAAACCATATAGAGATGTCTGCTGCCTCAACCAAAGGCCTTACAGGCCCTGAGGAATTGAAAAAGATCCCACAGGGCCCTAATCTCGACTAGGAGCATGTTCCACTAGGCAGAGGCCAGGACAGAAAAGGCCCTGGCCCTGGTCGAGGCAAGACAGACATCCTTGGGCCAGGGACAATCAGGAGATGTTGGTCCATAGAGCATAATGCTCTTCGGGGCATATATGGGAAGAGGTGGTCCCTCAGATATGTGGGTCCCAGGCCATATAAGGCTTTGAAGGTAATTACCAGCACCTTGAAGTGAATCCGAAAGTCAACTGGCAACCAATGCAGTTGGCGGAGCACCTGCCAGATGTGAGAAGGGGCCTGATGTCAGCAGGCACGCCACTGCATTTCCCACCAGCTGTAATTTCTGGTTCAGCCTCAAGGGTAAGCCTACATAGAGCAAGTTGCAGTAATTGAGCCTGGAAGTGACCATTGCATGTCCTGGGGGGAGAGATATGGTCTCAGCAGCCTTATCTGCCTAAGACGGAAAAATGCAGATCCGGCAACTGCAGCAACCTGGGCCTCCATAGAGAGAGAGGCATCCAGTGTTACTCCCAGACCCCTCACTTTCTGGGCCAGCACCAAAGACATCCCTTCCAGTGAGCAGCCCCATGTAAAGAGTGTTACAGTAGTCTAGTCTCAAGATGACCATCACATGGATCACTGTAGCCAGGTCATCGCAGCCGAGGAAGGGAACCAACTGCTGAATCAGCCGAATATGATAAAAGGCCAACTTAGCAGTGGCTGCTACCTGGGCCTCCATTGTTATCCAGGAGCACTCCCAGACCCCTAACCTCCAGCGCTGGCACCAATGGTGCCCCACAAAAGGTCTGTCTATATTGACACCATAGTGTGAAGGTAGGATGTTGTTGTACCGATGGCTGGCCCGTGGTAGGCCTGCCTAGAAAGTTAGGAGCCAGGGCAGGAGGTGGTAAGAAGTCAAGTTCCTTCCCTCCGTGCTGTCCCAAGGGCCGCCAAGAGCTTCTATGGGCCCCCATAGAAAGATTACACCTGTCCCCCATATGACTATGATCCAAACCAAGTATCATAATAAAACACATCAGCAACTCTAACTCACAGGTGCACACAATTACTCTCACAGTGGTAGCTCTGTGGTCCACTTAGACACAAGATGTAGCCCTGGAGTTCAATTACTGCATCAGAGACAATTACAACTATGAATGATCTTTATTCAGTGCAAAGCATAACAAGAGACTGATAGAGGGTACAAAAATAATAACAACCTATGGCTATTTTCCCTTACTGCACATTAATAATAACCATCATTACCAAGTTAAGTGTAGCATCAGATAGTCCAAGAGTGTCCATTGCATAACAGTACAGGTTGGCACCAAGGGATTTTGAAGAGAAATCCCATCTTGTGCAGGTAGATAATCCAGGAGTGCTCAGAGATACAGATCCACAATAACAGAATATTGGCAACCGGCAATCAGTTCACAAAGAAACTCTTTGTTTCAAAATTCAGGATCCCAGGAGCAAGAGCAAGAGAGAGAGCAAGAGAGCTCTTCCCTAAAGAACAACGGTGTTATACCCCCCGTGCCAGTCACCATCAGTTGTGGCCATCAGCCAATCACGAGCAGCAGGGGTGTGTGCCCAATTTCTGGTTGCCATAGCTGCCACATCAGGTGTGTGGTGATTGGCTAAGAAGTTAGAGGCCCTGCCTGCAGTCAGGTGATCTAACTTCCAGCTTTCTCCATTGTGTATGTGACATGGCCCATGTAGGCCATACAAGCGGAGCCTTCAAGTCTGGCTCTCAACAGAGAGGTGTTAAGGAATGTGGGTATCTGGCATGATTATATGGCATGGCTATTTGGTGGCTCAGCCATAGGGTCAAGTGACATAAATCACACTAGGCCATCCGGCCTGTAACAGGAAAAGACACTCAGAATGTCAGAATGTCATCACAGGAAGAAGGCATGAGAATTTAGAAATAATATTTCTATGCAGTCATAAAGCAAAGTAACCTTTACAAAGTTTTATTAGATCTAATACCAACACAATGATAATGATAACAACCTAGTGCCTGAACTGGGAGTTATAATTTCTGTTCCACATGTATAACCACTAAAACAGATCAGGCCTGTAGCCAGAAAATTTTGCTTGGTGGTGCAAGGATTGGGGCACTGGAGCAGGGGAGCAGGGAACTTAATTAGATTATTAATTTGATAAGATATTTCACTTAGGGGCCTTCCCTTCCCTTCCAGAGTCACCCTGCCACTTCTGGTCAGTTTCACTCCCCTCCCATTAGCTGTTATGTTTAACAAATGATTTGAGGGGAGTCACCCTGCCACTTTTGGACAGTTTCACTCCCCTCCCATTAGCTGTTAGGTTTAACAACTGATTGTCTCTCTTTCCTTCCCCCCTCCTGCAGTAGTGAGGACACTGGGGAAGGAAAGGGAAGCCACCCTGCCATTTCTGGTCAGTTCCACTCCCCTCCGATCAGCTGTTAAACCTAACAGCTGATCTTCGGGAGTGAAACTGATCAGAAGTGGCAGGGCAGCTTCCCTGGGAGATCTGGGAAGGCCATGGTGGAGTGGGGGTCCCTCCCTGGGTGGAGTGGGGCTCATCCCTGGTGGAGCTCTGCCCCCCCCAAATGCCCCATCGTGACTACAGGCCTGAAACAGGTTAATGTGTCAAACTTGGGCCTTGTTTCGTAAATGACAGTCTGATTTTGGTTCTGTATGCTGATTGTCCTGTTTCATTCTTGCTGGGAGGGGGGAGCATGAGAGTGGGTTAGGGTGGAACTGCTTTACTGAAAGTAGTGTTTGCTTTTAACTGCAGCTATGCAGGGCCTCCCTTCCATGGGAAGACTGTGTGTTTGACCTTGAGCACCAGACACTGCTAGATAAATGTAACCCTATGCATGCAGGTACTGGGCTAACGGTGCACAGTAGTTTTGGAGGGCTGGTTCTATTGGTGTGACTGGACTGGTCACTAGGGGGGGGATTGTTTGAATTATGTATAACAAGGGAACTGGTGCCAAGAGTGTCAGTTCTGACACAGCTTCATCCATGCTTGAAACCTCTTTACCTCTCAATAAACAAATCACTACCAACAGAGTGTTGGGAGCGAGTTTTGTTCAAGACTCAACATAGTGTCAGAACTGCATTTTCCCTCTACCCTAGGCACTGCAATAGCAATGGCCAGTGGAGGCGAGGATGAAGAAACCAAGTCCCCCCCCAAAGTCACCTAATGCCAAGGAGGTCCCTGCTCCACCCACAGAGGGGCCTAAGGGGAAAGATGTGAAATGGAAACTGCCAGGGTTTGACCTGGGATGATGGGAAGCCCCAGTTTGGGCCACCCCTTCTGTGGGACCCATGGGCACCTGACATTGGTGATCAGAGGGAGACCATTGTTGAGTTTCTGGGATCTTCTGCAATGACCCTGAGCGCTTGATGGTCACGAGAGAAGAGACAGAGATAGAACATATGCAGCAAAAGCTGCAGGCAGAGATTGCAGAGGTGCACAGAGACATCCATGCCACCATGGGGGATTGGTGGACGCCATCCGGGATGTGCTGCAGCAGGAGCTATGTGGCTTGGGGCTCCAGGTGGGAGGTGATGGTGCTCAGGGTGCCCCCCCTCTGGGGGGGTGAGGCCCTCCCAGAACCACCTCCTGCACATCCCAGCCTGGTGGCACCTAGGAATACACTTGAAGTCATGTTTGACAGGACCTTGGGAAAGCTGGCGTTCTTTGTACTCCAGGTCCGGAAGTTCCTGAGAGAGTGGGGTCACACTTTGCCTCAGATGAACACCAGGTAGACTACTTGGGGTCATGGCCATGACATCAAGTGGCTGATTTTCTAGCCCTCCCAGGCAACAAGGCTCCAAGCCTGGCCACCCATCCTCTGCACCCCCACCCCATTTTGAAAGTGGAGGTTTCTTCTCCTCCGCTTTCTGTTGGATGAATTGGGACTGGGAGGGAAGTCAGGGTGGGGGATTGCTTCCTAGAAGCTAAGCCCCACCCCCCAGCAGCCTTCAGTTCAGCCTAGAGGAGCTGGAGGCTGGAGGGTGCTGCACGTGGCTTCGCCTTCTCTGCTTTCCCGCCACGCAGACTGCAAAGAAAAGTAAGGACTGAGCTGAGTGGGGCAGCATGGGTGGGGGTATGTTTTCAGGGGTGGGGGTAGGCAGCCATGTGTTAGCATATACAGAGTGATGCCATTCAAGATGACAGCAGTCACTGAGATCTGTGTGATCTAGTTTGACCTTAATTAAATTAAAAGTCATAAGAGAACATAAGAACATAAGAGACGCCAATGTTGGATCAGGCCAAAGGCCCATCCAGTCCAACACTCTGTGTCACACAGTGGCCAGAAATACCAGTGCCATCAGTAGGTCGAAGCAGTTTGTCAGTCTAACAGCCGAATGCTGAGTTCCTGTGGACTGTGTGTAAATACTTGTATAAAAAACTGTAAATACTCTGCACCAAGGTAGGCGTGCTCTGCTTATTATGACTTCAAACACCATCACCATGCAGGGGGATTGGGTGGGGGGAACAAAGCCCCTGTTGGATTTCTGCCTTCCCATAGGCACCGGAGCTCTACCCCAGCCGATTTTGGGACTGCAATGAGAAGGCGGCCCCCAGCAACTGCTCCTGGATGGCCAAGGGGCCTTGGTTTGTTATGGATCTTCCCCCCATCATTGGAGCAAGGCCCTGGGGGTCCCAATGCAGCCCCCCCTCTCTGCATTCCGCTGGCCAGGAGCCCAGGTGCTCCATCAGTCCGTTCGGTCAGGCCTCCCTTTCTCTGCTGGCAATTTGCAGCCAGCTTCCCTTTCCTGGCCACTCCTTGCCAGCCGCTGCGCGCACTCCTTGCCGGCTGCTGCAGTTGCGTTTTCGAAGGGGAAGTTCACTGGTGGACTTTCCTTTGCATTGAAGGAGGGTGGGGGGTGCACAAATGCCTAGGGGAACTTCACTGGTCGACTCCTATGCACTGGAGGAGGGTGTGTGGGTGTGTGCATGAGTGGCTAGGGGAACTTCGCCAGTCGACTTTCCTTTGCATTGGAGGGGTGTGTGTGCATGTGTGTGTGCGCGTGCTTGTGTGCAGGAGGATTCCTTGGCACCAGATGCGCTCTTTCAATCCTCCCTTTCTACCTCTCCCCCCTCACTCTGCTTTCTTTCCTGTCTCCCCATCTTCTTTCTTTCTTTCTCTCTTTCTTTCTCTCTTTCTTTCTCTTTCTCTCTTTCTCTCTCTCTCTCTTTCTCTCTCTCTCTCTCTCCCTTCCTTCCTTCCCTCCCTCCCTCCCCATCTATTTGTTTCCCACCTCTCCTCTCCCACCCTCCCTTGTTAAAACATCACTAAGGGTTGCCAGGTTCCCCGGTCCACCTCTGGGGGATGGGAGGAAGGGATGGTCTGATACAGGTTGGGAAACCCCTGGAGATTTGGGGATGGACTGATTACAATCTCCTTTCCCTTCCCCTCCCCACAACAGACACCCTGTGAGGTAGGCGGGGCTGAGAGAGCTCTTTCCAGAACTGTCCT
Organism: Gekko japonicus; assembly: GCF_001447785.1. Classification (NCBI taxonomy): domain Eukaryota; kingdom Metazoa; phylum Chordata; class Lepidosauria; order Squamata; family Gekkonidae; genus Gekko; species Gekko japonicus. Next base: position 79,612 of record NW_015162062.1, read on the forward strand.
TGAGAGAACAGTTCTGACAGAACTATGGCTTGCTCAAGGTCATCGAGCAGGTGCAAGTGGAAGAGTGGGGAATCAAACCTGGCTCTCCCAGATTAGAGTCCGCGCACTTAACCACTACACCAAACTGGCTCCCTGTAATTCCAGGGGATCCCTAAGTCTCACCTGGAGGCTGGCATCCCTAGCTCCACTGCTGAAACTTGAAGCTCTGGTTCTTCTGTGTGAGTTGGTGGATGCAGACCACTGGCATTGGCTTGCATCTGCTGAATCACCCTGCTTCATGTAGGATGCTCAAAGTCAGGTGGAGGAGGGGAGGGGTGTTATTCTACCAAAACCGAGAGTGTTTGAGTTTGTCATTCCAGTCCCAGAATACCTCTTCTACTCAACTTAGCAATGCTTCTGGCCCAGCCCCAGCCCCCCCCCTTTGGAAAATAATAATATAATAATAATAATAATACTTTCCATTTATTAATCGCTTTCCCCAGTGGGCTCAAAGCGATGTACAGTTACTCAGTATAGACCGGGGACTTACAATGTTTGTAGGGGATAGGGAAGACAACATATATTCATTTTTAATTGCACGTGGCGTCACTGCCCGGTATAGACATCTTTCTGGAAACTGGCAAGTCTACACCCATGGAGGGGGTTAGATTCAGTGCACATCAAGGGAGTATCATGCTCCATATCCATATCCAATAGGGGGTCAGAGTTCACCTTGTCTGTGTACTGGCCCCGGTGGGTCTGGTGTGGGAGCAGACAGAAGTTCCACAGGACAGCCAGGCAGAAGGGACCAGGTAATCACTCACAGTACAGGTTCAAGGCAGGAGAGTGATCAAGAGGCAATCCAAGGGTCAGGTGTCCAGAAAGGGGAGTCATCAGTCAGTCCAAGAGTCAGGGGTCCAGAAGTCAGGTGGTCCAGTGTTCAGTCCAGGTTCAGAGTAACAGAGGTTCCAGGCAGCAAGTCAGGAGACAAGGTGGGTGGTAATACAGCCGAGGTATATGTTGTGTCCACAATAAGCAGCTTCCCTGGTCCTGGATTTATAGCTGACTCTCCCTGGGCTGGTTAGCTGCTGCTAATTGTGGCAGGCATCCCTGCAACTACTCATCTGATGACAGGTGCCTGCCCTCCATCAAATGCTCACTGTGATGGGTTCTGAGCTCTGATCTCCACTGACAGGGATTGGCTCAAGGGGTGTTGGAGAAACACTGGGCCCAGCCTTCTCCCTCTCCTCTGTGCCTGATGCCAATAACTCCTTCACAGCTGGAGGAGAGGGCAAATTGCTTACAGCCAATGTTTGGTCAAGAGCTTGCATCTCCTGTCCCTGAAGATTAATGGGATCTATTGCAGCTGGCTGTTCCTCCCCGTCTGAGGAGGAGATATCGTTATCAGGCTGGGTATGCATCCAGTCAGGCTTGGAACAAGGGAGATGTATGACAGTCTGTTTCTACATGTCCATCTGAATTACGAAGGCAGAGTACTAATTCTTCCAATCTGGCCATAATTTCTGTACGCTCAGATTTTGGCAAATAAGTAAAGGATGAGAGTAGATCCTGTTCTACGGAATTCTCCATCGGAAGCTGGACTAGAAGGGATCTAATATGGAGGCATCATCCAAAAAACCCTGCAGATAGAGGTTGTTTGTTTGTTTGTTTGTTTGTTTTATTGGGATTTTTACTCCGCCCTCCCTGCAAAGCGGGCTCAGGGCGGCTTACAAGGGGCAACACCCATATAATACAAGGTAAAAACAATAAAAACATTAATAACAATTCATCACAACAACAACATAAGGGGCTGAAACTTAGAGAAAAACTGCCCGACATAACTGTATAGTGTTGAGGTGCTGGGTGTGTGTGTGTGTAAAGCCTCCAGATTTTTATGGTCAGTCCAGACCTGGAATGGCACCCTCTCCCCTTCCAACCAATGTCTCCAAGTGGTCAGGGCAAGTTTAATGGCAGCAGCTTCTTTGTCCCAACCCCCCCAATTCCTCTTGGTGTCAGAGAATTTCCTCAACACATAGGCAAAGGGGTGCAATTTCTTGTCCTCCCCCATTGCAATATTGTCCCCCCCATTGCCACATCTGATATGTCCACTTGCACCACAAAGGGTTTATTTTCGTCCGGATGGGCTAAGATTGTTTAAGAGGTTAATAGAGCCTTTAGTCAGCTAAAAGCCTGTTGGCACTCCGGGGTCCACTGCAACTTACAGCCCGGGGTCCACTGCAACTTACAGGGAAGATTGAGGATGTCTTGCCTGGGCCACGTGGAGCCAGAGGCAGCCAGGGGCACGGCAGGGAAGAAGCTACTCACCCTGCTGCTTCTTCCTCATCCTGCCACAAAATGAGGGCGGGAAGCAGGGGGTAGGGCTTCGTTATGTGCCCGCCCCCGGCTTGCATCACTCCCGAAGCGCCGTACCGGGGCGCTCCGGGGCCATCCGAGGCCTGGAAATATAAAAGACAAATACAATTTTATAGCAGGGTGAACAGTTTCAGACTCCTGGATAAATCAGTTCCCATCAACATTCACTCTGGAGAATGATGAGTTTATTGAGACATTGATAGAATCCAGCCTGTACATTGGCTGTGTTAGAACTAAGGTTAAAGGCGCAAATGCAATAGATATACAAGGTTCAAGCAGGGGCCCTAAAAGGCTCGAATGAATCACCCCTTAGTATTCCACCCACCAAAAGCAACAGCCAGCAATCCCCCTCACTATGCCATCCCCAATATGTAAAATGAAGCCGAGCTGCCAAGGACACCTGGGTTCTCAGAGGTGATAAGAATGCCTGTTACTTCAAAGCAAAACCTAGCAGTCTGCCCCAAAGTGAAGGCATTTCAGTTCACACTCTCCCACACCTCCCCAGTTCCTATGGCGAATGAGCTGTAAAATGCACAGCGAGATTGACATTCTCCCCCCCCCCAAAAAAAAGACCCCTTCAACCTGCCGGTTTAAGAGGATATCTTTTTGGGAAAGTGTGAACAAGCAAGGGGGCTTTAACATGTTCTTGTCACACCCATTCATTGTGAGACGGGTCAAAGTCCTTCCAATTTATTAGGTAATATAAATGTCCTCATTTCATCTTGGAACTGAGAACCTCTTCCACTTCATGGTGGGGTTCACCATCCACCATCAGAGGGGGCGGAGCTCCTGGACGAGGCCTCCTCCCGGATCCTTCTTCAGTAGACTGAAATGGAATACAGAATGAACCTGCTTTAGAGTTTTAGGCAATTCAAGTTCCACAGCTACTTTATTGAGCATTCTTACCACCTTGAAAGGGCCATTGTATTTCCACCCAAGTTTTTTCCCCAGTTGAAGTCCATTCAGGGTTTTGGTGGAGAGGTATACTGAGTCTCCTGGCTATAAGTCCCACTCATGGGCTCGTCCTCTGTCAGCCTGTTTTTTTGTAATCCTCTTTAGCCTAATGAGTGTCTTTTGTATGGTGGACCACTGATCTCTCAGTTCTGTCCAACCAAGTGTGTAAATCTCCTGAGCCAGGTCCTTGGGAGTTTACTGTGAGGAGGGGTACTGCTTTAAATGGGGACAGCTCCGGTCCGTCCAACCAAGGGTGTAAATCTCCTTGGGAGTTTACAGTGGGGAGGGGGTACTGCTTTAAATGGGGACAGCTCCGTGGTGCTCTGGATGGAGTTATTATAACCATATTCTGCTAAGGGAGGAGGTCTGCCTAGTCATCTTACTGGTAATTCATAAAACATCTGAGGAACTGTTTGACCTCCTGATTGACCCATTCTGTTTGTCCATCAGTCTGTGGGTGGTGAGCACTACTGAGACCTTGTTCTATTCCCAAGACTTGCATCAGTTCTTTCCAGAACTTAGCCATGAGCTGTGATCCACGGTCATAGATGATCTTGTGGGGGAGGGAATGTAACCGCACAATGTGCTGCATGAATAGCTTGGCCAGCCCTTTGGCTGAAGGTAGTTGCGCACAGGGAATAAAATGTTCCTGTTTTGAAAACAGGTCAACCACCACCCATATTACAATCTTGTCCTTCCTGGGTGGTAGGTCGGTTATAAAATCAATTGAAATTACACCCCAGGGCCACTCGAGGGTCTCAAGGGGTTGCAATGTCCCTGGAGTCTTCCCTGGCCTCTGTTTGCCCATTAGACAGGTTTGGCACGAGCTCACATATTGGGAAATGTCCACCCTCATACAGGGCCATCAAAATTGTCTCTGGAGGAGATGCAAGGTCTTTAGGTAGCCATAATGCCCCACCAGCTTATTCTTGTGCCCCAGGTGTAGGATTTCCCCCCACAAAGTCTTGGGCACGAATGGTCTCTCTCCCCGGTACCAGCAATCACCCCCTTATTGCTATAGCAAGCTGTCTTTTCTAATTTCCTCCATGTCTCCCTCTAAGATAGCCATTTTAAATTTGTAAATCCATGGATCAGTGTTGAGGGGGGCCCCTCCTTGGCGCAGCTGCATGTAACTACTGCCCCCCAGCTGGGTAGGTGTGAACATTGAGTCTACCACCTCATCTCTTTGACTGACATGTTGAGGGAGGTGGGACAAAGCGTCTGCTAGGGAATTCGACTTCCCAGAAAAGTGCTGGAAGGTGAAGTGAAACTTAGAGTAAAGCTCTGCCCATCTTAGTTGCTTGGCACTCAGGAGCCTGGGCATGCACAATGTCTTCAAATTTTTATGATCAGTCCATACCTCAAATGGCACCCTAGCCCCCTCTAACCAATGTATCCACGTAGTAAGGGCTAGTTTAATAGCGGCTGCTTCTTCGTCCCCAACAGCCCAATTATGTTCTGTAGGTGAAACATTTTTGGACACATAGGCTAGGAGGTAAAATTTCCCATCCTCTGCCTGTTGCAGAATGTCTCCCCCTATGGCCACATTGGACACGTCCACTTGGACTACAAAAGGCTTGGTTTCATCGGGGTGATGTAGGATGGGCTCTGAAGTGAACACTTTAAGCCGGTCAAAAGCTTGCTGACACTCAGGGGTCCACTTCAATTTCGTACTTGGCTTGCTGCTTTCTGGCCCCTTCCCCCTTTTTTCAGGAAGTCAGTAAGGGCAGGGCTTCCTGGGTGCAGTTTGGGATGAAAACCCGGTAGAAATTAGCAAACCCGTGGAAGGATTGTAGTTGGCATCAGGTTTGCAGAAGTTCCAAACCCAGTATATACTTTATACTTTATGGGGATCCATTCCCAGCCCTTTCCCTGATATCTAGTAACCCAGAAAATCCAGCTCCTCTTTGTGGAACTCGCATTTAGAGAGCTTGGTGAACAGCCGGTCCTTGTAGAGTGTCTCTAGCACTTCCATGACCAGGCTCACGTGCAAGTCCTTATCTCGTGAATAAATCAAGGTATCATCTAGATAAACAAGGACCCCCTTATACAAATACTTTTGCAAGACTTCATTGATCAGATTCATGAAGACTACTTGGCCCCCCGCCAACCAAAGGGCATTATAAGATACTCGAACTGACCCAGCAGGGCATTGAAAGCTGTCTTGTGCTCATTCCCTTTCCGGATGGGTACTCGGAAATAGGCATCCCAGAGGACCACTTTGGTGAAAATGCATCCCAGAGAAGCCTCAGCCAGGAGGTCCTTGATTAGTGGGAGGGGATAGGCATTGGACATGGAGAAAACATTTAAACCCCGATAGTCTGTGCACAGCCTCAAACGTCAAATCCTTCTTTTTCTGGAAGAACACCGGAGCAGAAAATGGGGAGGATGATGGGAGGCTAAAACCCGGGGCCAGGTTTTTATCCACAAACTTTCACAGCTCCTCCTTTTTAGCTGGACTCATTGCATATAACTTCCCTTTGGGCATCTTCTGCCCTGGTAAAATCTCAATGGGATCACTATGGCGATAGTTTGAGGTTCCAGTTCCAGTATAGCGTTATAGCAATATATCGCTATAAAGCAAACGTTCAAGAGAGAGAAAAAGCTGAAGATCGCCCACGCAGGTGTTCCGGTATAGCGTTATAGTGATATATCGCTATAAAGCGAACATTCGAGAGAGAGAAAAGCTGAAGATCGCCCGCGCGGGTGAAAAACGGCGGGAAAAAACGCATCGGAATTGGGAGAGGGAACTGAAGACTACTTGGAAGCGGTTGACAGGTAGAACGCTTCAGTCCTGTTTCCTAAACGGGACAGAAGCATTTGTGTATGAAATGGCAAATATATTCCGGAAGGGAACCGGTTCTCAAACGGGTTCTGTCTGAAATGACTGACCAGAAACTGTTTGGGAACCGTTCCTCTTTCGGAATATATCACCTGTCTGAAATTCCTCAGTGAAATTGCACTACCTCAAAGCCATCTATATGAAGAAAAATACTTTCACTTCAGTTCAGTGGTACAAAATAATGCTGTGAAAAGGTTTGTATTTTCATTTCTTATATTGTTTTCTCCATGATATAACATCGACCTTTTGGTTTGTTTGTTTTTGTGGACCATTTTTCTGAAAACTAATATCCTCTATCTGGTTTTGATGCAGTTGTATGCTGTTTTTCAACTGAATAATAGCCTGTTGAACCTCCATTCTCAATGTAACCTTGGATGAATCCACTCTAGATAATTTTCATTTTGGGGTAGCAGCTGCAGTTAAAGAGCTATCCAGATATCCTGTTTTAATGAAACTAGCCTTTAAAAATTCCTGAAATTATCAACAAAACTCTGTACAGCCTGGATTTGTTATAAGCTCAGACCCTGATCCTAAACCAATTACATAAAACTAAATTACATTTTTATTTCATTTCTGGATGCTGGATAGTTTGTTTATTATAAAACTCTAGCCTAACCTGTTCAAACTATGGTTTATATATTCTGTTGGGATCAATGCATTTGTATGTATGTCTGTTCTACAAAGTGGTAATTCATTCTTGGATGCTGTGGTAAACTCATTTTCTGATCCCACCCTTAATTTGATTCATCCATTTAGGGTTGTTTGATAGCATCCATGATACAGACTTTACAAGTCCTGTTGCCATAAGAGTAGCAGCAGCCACAGATGTTCCCCTGATCCTATTGTCTATGACCTCCTAGTCTGCTATGTGGCTTACTGACAAACTCAACAAGATGCTGCAGAATCAAATCATCAACATTTTTGTAAATGATTGCCAAAAAAGTCTGGGAGGGTCAGATGTGGGCTATGGCACTGGGGAGAAGTGCCTGATATTTTTCTCTGCACGCTTTTCTAGGGTTGCCAATTCCAGGTTGGAAAATTCTTGGAAATTTGAGGGTGGAGCCTAGGAAGCATTAGATATAATCTCATAGTAGTGTGTAATGTCATCAAATTCACTCTCCAGAGCAGCCATTTTCTCCAGGGGGACTGATTCCTTTAGTCCAGAAATCAGTTGTAATTCCAAGGTCTCTCCAGGACCCATCTGCAGGCTGGAAACCCTAAAGTCTTTCCCCAATATCAATTGGTTCCCTAGAGATACTGTTTTCACCACTGGAGTAAATTACAAGGATTCAGTGTTTTCCCCAGTGCAGCAAACGGAAGCGGGGGGTGGAGTGGGGTGGTATCTGAGGTGAAGAAAACGGCATAGGGTGTGTTCCCTTTACACATGCTACAATCCAAATTGGGTCCTGACTGTCAAAATTTAGGTATAGGTATTTAAAAAGCCTGCATGGTTAACAAACAAAGTAATGGAAGCAGTAAAAGGTAAGAAAAATTCCTTTAGGCAGTGGAGGGCTAGCCTGAGTGAGGTGATTAAAATGGAGCACAGGCTTTGGTAAATAAAATGCCAATCTGTGATCAGACAGGCAAAAAGGAACTATGAGGAGCATATTGCAAAAAACTTAGACCAATGGTATTTTTTCTTCAAATACATTAGAAACTGAAAACCAGTCAGGGAGGCAGTGGGGCCCTTGGATGACCAAGGGGTAAAGGATTCCTAAAGGTGGATAGGGAAATGGCAGAGAAGCTGAATGCATTTTTGCCGCTGTCTTCCATGTAGACGATGCGAGATGCTCACCCACTCCAGAACTGCCAATTTCAGGAGGGGTGTTGAATGACCTGGGTTGGATTGAGGTGACAAGAGAGGAGGTCCTATGACTGATGGACACATTAAAAACTGACATCACCAGGCCCAGATGGTATATTTCCAAGAGTTCTAAAAGAACTCAAATGTGAATTTGTGGATCTCCTGACAAAAATGTGCAACACTTTCCCTATGGAGACAGGCTAAAGGCGTTAGAGCTCTTTAGCTTTTGAGAAATGATTATTAAGGGATGACATGATATAGGTTTACAAAATTATGCATCTGATAGAGAAGGTAGAGAAAGAAGTACTTTTTTCCCCCTTTCTCACAGTACAAGAACTCGTGAGCATTCAATGAAATTAATGAGCAGTAGACAGAAGGAAGTACTTCTTCACCCTTTCCTCCAGCTGTATGCAAGAATCTGAACCTATACACATATTTACCAAGTTGTGGCCTCACTATATCTACTACATACGTATCCAGAGAGTGAAGATCCTCTCCATTTCTATTTAGAATGTTTAGAGCACAAAGTAGCTATATATTGCATTCACAATGATATTTGCAGACTCTAGTATAAAGGCAAAAGAACAAAAACATAGGATCTTGATCATTTTTAACGAACAGCTTTTTAAGAGAGGTCATGTGTCAAAGCTGTTGCTTAGCTCAGCAACTACTATTTGCTCACAGAAAACAAATTTCTGCATATTGACTGTGCCGACAGAGATAGAAAAAGAGAACAAAAGTGTCTCAATTATATAGTTAATTGTTTTGTTTCACATTGATTACCATTACAGTTTTTCCCACACTATAAATACTCATGATTATTAGGCATGGTTGATAGATTTTAGCAGTCATTGATGGGAAGTAGGATTGAATTTCAGGCAAAAATAGGCTATTTTCAGTGAAGTTTAAAATCAAGATCTATTTGTATCCAGTGTTCCTTCTAAACTGAGTTAGTGTGAGCTCACAGTTCTTTAGCCTCCGGCTCACACATTTTTGTCTTAGCTCAGGAAAGATAGCTCCAGAGCAAACTAATTTATGCAGTAGCCAAATCACTCTCTCACAATTTTAATGCCAGTAGCTCACAAAGTAGAATTTTTACTCACAAGACTCCACAGCTTAGAGAGGACATTTTTTGTATCCACACAAAAAAAACCCTCAAACATTTAAAAATAAAAAGTATGTAATAAATAAATCAGAAACTTTCATTCAAATAAAGTAGAATTTTTAAACAAAGTAATGTTTTGATGTATTCTAAAGGCAACCAAAAACAGACTTTGGCAAGCCTTCTGTTAGCAGTCAGACCCCTCTTCTCACTGAGGGGTAGTTTAGCACTTAGAGAGAGAGGCATAACAACCTTCATACAATATCACCACAAAAATCATAAATATAAGACACTGGCCCAAAATGACACAAAATGGATGCCAGCTGGAGACAAGCCCGAGACAAGCCTGGGAAAATATTTTGAAGGTGAGTGAGAAGTGGCTAACTGACTAATGACATTCTCCCCACTCTAGGGCGATACATAATTTAGGGATGATAGGTCTCCCAAGAAACTACTGACTAATCACATCAGTGAACAAACTTACTTCCTCATAGTTCGATCGGTTCCTCAGTGGAACAGGCTTCCTCGGGAAGTGGTGGGCTCCCCTTCTTTGGAGGTTTTCAAACAGAGGCTAGATGGCCATATGACAGCAATGTGGATTCTGTGAACTTAGGCAGATCATGAGAGGAAGGGCAGGAAGGGTTGCCTCAATGCTTAGTTCTTGTGGCCCCTTTTTACATGCCCAGGGAAATGCTGATTGCCACTTTGGGATCAGGAAGCAATCCTGGAGGATTTTTGTCATATTCTGGGCATGGAAAAGCGGTCACTATGGGTGTGGATGGGGAAGTATTTGTGAATTTCCTGCCTTGTGCAGGAGGTTGGACAAGATGACCCTAGAGGTCCCTTCCAACTCTATGATTCTATGATTCCTCTTCGCCCTTACCTATTTACCCTAATTTAGCAACTCTCAGCATCATTCACCAAACCTGGTAGCTTTTCCCATCTGGTACTTAGTGGGTCATCAAGAATCATTTACATCTTTTTTTAAAAAATCATTTTATTTTTTTACAAAGACAGACATCAGACAAACACACACAAATACATTAATTGGGGGTGCCATTACATCCTCAATTTACATCTTTAAGCACTTCATACCGTATTTGTTTTCCATGTTTCACCTTATATTCTTACAGTAATATTTCACGTATGTTTTACAGTCACCCCACTTTTATGTTTACAAAACAATAACTGTTACAGTCATATTAAAGACAGACAATTTCAACCAAAGCTAGCAATCTTATCAATTGTTGGCAGTGGAGACAAGACAAAGTGTACTTTTATAATTTCAACAAATAAAAGCAAATTTTGTTATGAGAATATAACATATAAAGAATTCAGAATGAGTTCCTAATAGTTCTTATTGGTTCCTCTTCTTTTTAATTGTAGTCCTTATTAAACTATAATTAGTTGTAATCCTTTGAGGTGTCTTCATAAATCATATAGTTTCAAATAATTTATTTGTAATTCCAAGATGAGGATATACTCTTGCTTCCTGAAACTCAAAGCCAAATACTGTACAGACAAATTTTATAATCCACTATACGGTATTGAAGGATCAATGATTTTGTTTAATGGTTTTATTCTCAGATCACAAACTTCTTTTCTTTTGCCCAAGCCATTTGAGAGAATGCTTTCTCTCTCTTTTTCTAGCCGCTTAAAGAAGTGGGGGGGGAGGTATTAATTACCCCTCCAATCCTTTGTCTTTTCAATAGATTTAAAGGGAGCTTAATCAATGGGAAGTCTTTGATGTTGTTACTTATACATTTATCCTGCCAGATATTGTAGAGGTTCCTTGGATGTGGTGTTGTGGACTCCTAGATTGGTCGTCTTGGAGGACTTCAACACCCACACCAGAGCTGCCTTGCTGGAGCAGCTCAGATTTCATGGTCTGTACAACAACCATTGGGCTTGTCTCAGGTCATAACAGTCCCCCAACACTGTGCAGGCCACACTATTGATCTGGTATTTTGTTCTGGGCAGGAAGAATGATATGAAGGTGGGAGGATTTAAGACAGTCTAGCAGAAGAAGACTATCATTTTCCTAAACTGGGCACCCTTTGAGTACCCATCCTGCTATATGCGGACGATACAGTACTACTCTCTTGCATGAGGGTGAGGCTCAGATGTCTGCTGAACAGATGTCTTAGATATTTTCTTGAGAATAAATTACTCCTGAATTACAAAAAATCCAAGATATTAGTATTCGCTAAGTCCTGCAAAATCCAAAAATTGACATTTGATGGAAAAGAAATAGAACAGGTCAAGCACTTTAAATATCTAGATCTCTATTTCAGTTATAACATGTCCTGGTCATGCCATCACAAATCTATGATTAATTTAGTTACCATTAATGCATCAGCCATCTCACGTTTCTTCTTTAATAGAGGCAACCAGTTTGTTCCAGCTGCTTTAAAAGGTTTTAAGGCCAAAGTGATCCTACAGTTATTGTACAGTATTCCAACATGGATGAGTGCCCTCAGGACCGGTATTGAAAGAGTTCAATCCAAATTTGCAAGGAAAATCATAGTTCTGCCACGCTGCATTCCATACTCAGCTCTCTGTTAAGAAACAGGCCTTAACATGATAGAAACAAGGGCATGGCTTATATCAATCAAATACTGTCTACGAGTGCACTACACTGCTGACTGTGGGAGCAATATACACCAAATGCTGTCTGAATCTATCTCACCCAAATGGATTGCCTACATAGAGAAGAGAATAATTACCATGGGACTATCCATGGATTCTCTGTATAGGCTCCCTTTTACAAATGCGTATCAGTTAATCGAATGTAGAATCCTGGATACTGAAATGCAAAAACTAGTCAGTGGTGCACATAAATCCTGTTCCCCCTTGAATTTTGGAATTCTTCCAATTATTGGCCATCTGCCTTCTTATTTATTTATCCATGCCTCAGAATTGCACAGAGCATTTGCACTCTAGATGCAATACTATTCCATCTGCTGTCACTTATGGTAGATATAATGGGATTCCATATTCAGCAAGACTGTGCATGTAATCTAAATCAAGTTGATTTGGTCTTCCATATTCTCCTACACTCTTCCCAATATGATGATATACGTTCTACCTTTTTAGACCCAATTTTACTTAGCATGATAGGCTGCTGGGATGCTTTGAAGATGCGCCATCTCCTGAATGATTTGTCATCCAAAATAACTGAAAAGGTAGCCCTATTTCTAAGTCTGGTAATTAAGGATCATTTGTGCAATGTATAGATGCATATGATTGACTCATTTTTCCTTGTTACCTCTTTATTTGTTTTTGCTTCTCCCTGTAGCCTGATATATACCAGTAAAGTGTAAGATTTAAGACAGTCCTAGTGTCACAGTTCACTGTTTGCTGGGGTTTAGACTTACTAGGGTTGCCAGGTCTCCTCAAAGTTCCCAGCAGGGGTCTTTTGGGGGCATTATTGGAGGGGGTGGGGAGTCCATAATGTGATGACATCACACATAAGTGATGCCATCACGTTGGGGAGCGGCGCCCCCCGTGTCTCCCTAGTAGCATTTAAAGGCATCCTTTAAATGCTGCTGGGGAGAGGTGGGGGGGGGAGGCCGTGCATGCCTGCATTCCAAGCCCTGAATTCGAGGCTTAGAGTTCAGGCGCACGACCCCTGCTGCTTCCCAGCAGCATTTAAAGCTATCCTTTAAATGCTGCTGGGGAGAGGTGAGGGGGGAGGCCGCACACACCTGCATTCCAAGCCCTGGGTGGTTGCTCTTAGGAGTGGGGCTTCCCCTGGTGGGTGGGAAGAAGCCCCTCCAAATTGGGCAACCCCCGCCAACCCTAAGACTTACAGAAGTACCAAGATTCCACAGGGGTGGGAGATTAACTAAAATGATCTGCCCTGTAGCCTGATTAATCCAATAGGTTTTCAGATGGCATTGGGGGATTTTCCTGCTTATATGCTTGGTGCTCCTGTCAATGCCCCGGTTGACCTCAGAAATGGGGAAAGAACCTGGACAAGTGACACAATTGTACCTAGGCTTCCTCTCTTGCGTTGAAGAGCCCAGGCAGCCCACTGATATATTGAGGGGCTGTGGATGATGAAAAGACAGGGGAGATGGCTAGAGTGATGGTGAAGAAAGACTCAGGACAAATCTGAAAAGGCACCAGCTAGAGCTCATTTTAAAGCTTACTCCATGGCATTGATGGCAGCAAAGAAGCAATGTTTTCCTGCCAGCATTGCATCTGCAAAGTGTAGACCTACAGAACTCTTTTGGGTGGCTCAGAGGCCTATTAGGTTCTGGCCAAAGGGAGGAGGTGGACTGCTCTGCAGCTCGCTATGATAATTTTGCTAAGCACCTTGCAGATAAAATCACTCGCATCCTTTCTGGCTTGGCCTCTAGGTTTAGAGAAGAAAAACAAACTGGAATCACAGTGTAAAGCCTAATAACAAATCATCACTGTGATTTGTGGCTACTGTATTTTATAGTTTGTAAAAATACAAATGGTCCTTACATATCACATAGATAACAGAAAAATCTCACAAGTAATAATGTGATCCTGTATCACAAAAATTAGAAAAGTCTCATCCTTGGGATATTGTAGAACAGCTTCTTTAGTAAGTTAGTAAGTTGACGAGCATCTAGATGTAAGCCCATTTTGTAGCTAATCTATAGACCTTTCATAGAACATCTACTATGGAGTTATTCACAAAAAAAGCCAGTTCATTAACATTTCCTTTATCAGGCACAAAGCCTTCTGCTCATCTCCAAATAAGTGTGTAACGGTAAAGGTTTCCCTTGCTTGAAAGCCAGTTGAATCCGACTCTAGGGGGCGGTGTTCATCTCCGTTTCCGAGCCAAAGAGCCAGTGCTGAGGCGCATGGAACGCTGTTACCTTTAAGCCCATTTTGTAGCTAATCTTCTATAGACCTTTCATAGAACATCTACTATGAAGTTATTCACAAAAAAACCAAGCCAGTTCATTAACATTTCCTTTATCAGGCACAAAGCCTTCTGCTCGTCTCCAAATAAGTGTGTAAAGGTAAAGGTTTCCCTGGCTCGAAAGCCAGTTGAATCCGACTCTAGGGGGTGGTGTTCATCTCCGTTTCCAAGCCAAAGAGCCAGTGCTGAGGCGCATGGAACGCTGTTACCTTCCCACTGAAGCGGTACCTATTTATCTACTTGCAATTTCTTGCTTTCGAACTGCTAGGTTGGCAGGAGCTGGGGTCAGAGACAGGAGCTCACTCTGTCATGAAGCACTGGGGTCTCGAATTGCCAAGCCACTGACCTTCCAGTCTACAACTCAGCATCTTAATCTATATCTGTGTAAGCACCGGTGGATATTGTGGTACTTGGGAGTCACTTGGTGCAGTGGTTAGAAGCACGGACTTTAATCTGGGAGAACTGGGTTTGATTCCCCACTCCTCCACATATAGCTGCTGGTGTGACCTTGGGTCAGTTACAAGTTATTTCAGAGCTGTTCTCTCAGGAGCAATTCTCAAAAGAGCTTTCTCAGCCTCACCTACCTCACAGGATGTCTTTTGTAAGGAGGGGAAGAGAAAGGAGGTTGTAAGCTGCTCTGAGACTCCTTCGGGTAGTGAAGGGTGGGGTATAAATCCAATCTCCTCGTCTTCTTACTTCTTACTTACTGAGGAAACATGCATGGTGCTGAACTGCGTGTTCGATAGATTCAAAATTCCCAACCCGTGCCATCTCCATATTGAGACCAAAGATGCACCTGTTGAACTTTTCACTTTGCAGGTGCTCAGATCACACAAGTCATTCACAAAAAATGGGGTCCATAGTTCCACTCAGTTTTTGATTTTGATTTAGAAAACTCAGTTGTGCAGAAGACCTGAAGCAAACTAACCACAGGCAATGTATTCCAGAGAGCATGTCCACTGGCTCTTACCCTCTAGACTTCCTTTCTACCTTAATGGGGTATAAATCCAATCTCCTCGTCTTCTTACTTCTTACTTACTGAGGCAACATGCATGGTGCTGAACTGCGTGATCGATAGATTCAAAATTCCCAGCCCGTGCCATCTCCATATTGAGACCAAAGCTGCACCTGTTGAACTTTTCACTTTGCAGGTGCTCAAATCACACAAGTCATTCACAAAAAATGGGATCCATAGTTCCACTCAGCTTTTGATTTAGAAAACTCAGTTGTACAGAAGCTCTGAAGCAAACTAACCACAGGCAATGTATTCCAGAGAGCATGTCCACTGGCTCTTACCCTCTAGACTTTCTTTCTACTTTAATTTATTCTGCTTCAAGCAGAAATTATGTTTCAGTGGGGGTAATTTCAATTTATAATGCCAAAATCTCCCAAATGAGTATACAAATAACCTGACACTGTGTTAAGGCATGCTTCTAGCCATAGGGCAAAAAACCAAGTTGTATTGTATGAACAGTACCTTATTCTCAGTGTTCAGTACTTTCATTGTCAACAAAGTTTCCATAAAGGTAATTAGTAAGGGTAGGCATGAGCCATTTGGCAAGGGAGAACTGAAGTCTGTTTGGAGAGGGGAATGCTATGAAAGCATCTCAGGGCTGCTGGCTGAAGCAGAAGAGCAGGAGAAAGCAATTTTACTTAAGGCATTGAGAGCCACCTGACAGCCAGGCTCAGATAATTGTTTTCTCAGGTTTCACAAGCTGCAGTGCTTATCTGTTTCACACATTCTAAGTGCTCCAGCAGCTCTTTATATAGACACTTCTCTTTGAATGTCAATTCATGCCTGGGGATGCTGGGTGAGTAAGAGCAGAACTATATCATTGTTTGACAAGTTCTGCAACCTTCCAACACTACAGTGAAATTTCAAAATGGCTTAATCAGGTGTATAAAAATAGGAATTTAAAAACAAAAAGTTAAAAACTGAGATATTTATTTAGTAGTTTAAAAACCAAGATCTCATTATTATTTTGTTAGTTAAAAAACAAACAAACAAAGTTATCTCAACAGAAACAAAGAGGGTCCCAACTAGTCATAAAATATTATCAGTTAATTTATATTGGAAGTGAGAAAGAAAGTAAGAGAGACAGAACTGAGCCAGCTGGACTGGGAGACAGAACCCAGGAGAGAGTTGCTAGGAAGGTGAGTGGTATTTTATTTTATTTTTTTGCCTTTCCCAAACTGCTAATTTACTGGGGAGCCTTAACTGAGGTTGCTTTATGAGAGGACAGAGTTTGAGGGCGAGTGGGCACTTGTAACCTTCTGGAGAGTGGGTTTTTTTGTCTGGGTCTGTTTGGGTCTTTGTCAGGTTTGTTGGTCATTGAGCAAGGTCTGTTTGCAGGCCTCACCCTCTGCTGTTGCTGCTGGGTGGTGGGGTCTGTGGGCGTCTGAACTGTAAGGCTCCTCTTAGGTGGAGGTGTGAGCCGAAGAGCATGGCTCTTAGCCTGGGGATCAGGCCTAGGGACCCTGCATCACTATATATACCTTTAAACCACTAACCAGTTATGGAGGTAGAAAGCCAGTAAGGGAGCAGGGGCTATCCAGAGCCAGTTTGGCAGAGTGGTTAGGAGTGCGGACTATAATCTGGGAGAACTGGGTTTGATTCCCCCCCCCCGTCTCCACATGCAGCTGCTGGTGTGACCTTGGCTCAGTCACAGTTCTCTCAGAGCTGTTCTCGAAAGAGCAGTTCTCAAAAGAGCTCTCTCAGCCTCACCTACCTCACAGGGTGTCTGTTATGGGGAGGGGAAGGGACAGGAGATTGTAAGCCATTCTGAGACTCCTTTGGGTAGTGAAGTGTGGGGTATAAATCTAATCTCCTCCTCTTCCTCCTCCTCCTCTTCTTTTGCCACTGGGTGGAAATTGTGGCTCTCAGGGAGCAGGTTCATTCCCCTGAGGTTAGGGTTGCTGACCTGGAGAAGCTGAGACAGAGAAAGAGAGATTTGGGGAAGAGTCCCTCAGGGACTTTCCAGAACAGTCCCACTCATGTGCTAACAGTTCTTCTGCTGTTGTGGAGGGCGAGAGTCTTGGGGTTGGAGGGCATCAGTCTGAGGAGGAGAGATGTGATCACTTGGAAGGGACCCCTTCCTTGAGCGATGGACCAATATCCTCTTGTACCAAAGATACCCCTGGGGGGCCTGGGGGGAGATGGGCTTCTGGTAGTGGGTGATTTGATGATTAGGAATATAGGGGGGTCTGTAACAGGTGTATTGACTGCATGGTGACTTGTCTACCTAGTGTGAAGGTTGTGGACATCATGCGCTGTGGAGATAGGTTGATAGATAGTGCTGGGGAGGAGTCAGCAGTCACAGCATATGTTGGCATCAGTGACATTGGGAAATGCAGTTGTATGGTCCTGGAGAAAAAATGTAGGTTACTAGACAGAAAGTTAAAGGTAGCCTTCCCAGAAGTGCTGCCGGTTATATGTGTAAGGCCAGTTAGACAGGCACAGATCAGGGTCTCAATCCATGGATGCGAAAGTGGTGCTGGGATGAAGGGTTTAGATTTGTTAGGCACTGGGGAACTTTTTGGAACACACTGAACCTGTACAAAAGAGACAGCTTCACTTGAACCAAAAGGGAACTAGGCTTCTGGCAACTCAGGGGCATAGACTTTCCAATTTCCAATACATCACATCCATCCTGCCTAGCTTCAGCGTTCCTACCCCCCTTTCACCAGGGAAATATATTATCCCATTTTCTACAAAGGCAAGCTGGCATCAAAGTTTCAAGGACGTTCCTCTGGGAGAGGAAGGCTTCTTCTATGGCCTCTAAGATAGCGCAGTCACACACTCCACACTCACTTCCCCACCTAAGGAATTCCGTCCCCCCTACATTCATGGAAAACTGAGAAGAGCAAGATTTGACTGTTGCATCCACCCCAATAAGTACCAATCAAAAATAAAGGCAAGTAGCCATGTTTACCAATACCCAACCCCAGCCCCAAGAAATCAGCTGAATGTGTCTGATGTATAAGTCATAGTTCTTCTAAACCAGTTGACACTGAAGAAGTTTCAGCTCCTCTCCTTGTCACTCACTGAAAGATCAGACACTCCCACTACTTTCTCCCAGTCTTCTATTCAGGACTCTGCAATGGTCTCAAGCTTACTTGACAAGGGTACTTCCATTGTATGATATCTAGACTCAATTGATTCCAGAGCAGAAAAAGCTAAATGAGATTGCTGCCTGTCCTTTCCGTATACAGCATCACCAAGCTCTCTCCTCTACCACATACAAACTTGTCTACCTCAGTTAGTTGATCAAGCTCAGCTATCAGCAATGGGTAGGAGGCCGAACAAAATGCAGCAGTTGTTAGAGTGAAAGGAAATCAAATGGTAACCCTATTTTTTAATTTTATTTTTTGTCTTAAGTGTATATTAAATTTTTATTTATTTATTTATTTATTTATTTAATTGCATTTATATCCCGCCCTCCCCGCATGCGGGCTCAGGGCGGCTTACAAAACACAGGTGTAATACAACACCACAGTTAAAACAATTAAGGCACACAGTGTGATAAAATACAGTTAAAACAATTTAAACACAGTTAAGCACAGTAGGCAACTCCCAAGGATCCATCGCAACTAACATACTCGCTCCCTATTGCACATCACATTGAGTCAGAGAGGGGGATGCAATGGCCCCGATGTTCGGTGGCCAGTCAGCCTAACCCAGCAGTACTGCTTTGCAGTCACCCGTTGGTGGTGGTGGCGGCGACTCCTATTCAAAAGCCTGGCGGAAGAGCTCCATCTTACAGGCCCTGCGGAACTGTAACAAGTCCCTCAGGGCCCTGATCTCCTCCGGGAGCTCATTCCACCAGATAGGAGCCATCACCAAAAAGGACCTGGCCCTTGTGGCAGCAAGCCTGGCCTCTTTAGGGCCCGGGGTCACTAGACGGTGTTGTGATCCCGACCGAAGTGCTCTTTGGGGGCCTGTATTTTCTTCTAACAGTTTATATTTGGCTCATTATGCAGGGAAATATCCCACTGCTGAATGCATAATATTGAAAAGACGGCTATGTAAACAAGTTAAAAGAATGATAAAGCTGTATAGAATATAAAGAGGATCACTTCCTAGCATGTCATGTTTATAAATGTGGCTCATAAATATTGCAAAAATTCTCTAGTGGGTGGGAACTAGCAAAGTACAATTTTTATTCACTATGTATAATTGCTACTCCAAGGTAGTGATATTTACCTATGTTATAAAGAGTGAATGTCAACAGATTGGATGATGGTTAACATTCCCATTTGAATGTTGATGTTAGTTACTTGTGAATTTCCAAAACATATGGAGCTAACCAGTGAATCTTGATATTAATTTAAATATGAAAACATGAAGCTGCTTTATACTGAGTCAGACGATAAGTTGCTCATGGTCAGTATTATCTAATCCAGCTAGTAGTAGTTCACGTAGAGGTCTTTCACACACACACACAGACACACACACACACACACACACGTAATAAGGCCCATTATTGAAATAAATGCAAAGAGCTCTAGAAAGAGGGTCTGGAGACTCTGCGGAGAGAAAGAGAGTCGGAGGGAGGGAGGGATGGACAGGCAGGGGAGGAAAGACTGGGGCAGGATGACAGACTCAACCAAGTGAGCCAGACTCAGAAGAGCTCGAAAGTGATATCTGCAAACAGGGGGGAAGGAGGGGGAAGAGAGAGGGAATCAGAGGGAGGGGGGAGACAGAAAGAAATCAGGCAGACAAGACTGAGAGAACAGCTGGAAAGGAGAGATCCACAAAACAGACTGCAGGGGGAAAGGTCCTGATCCCAGCCTACTTACTTGGAAGTTTTATTACACTCAGTCGGACTTCCAGGTAAGTGTGCCAATGACAGAGGGCCAGAGGCAGCATCAAGAAAAAGAGAGAGATGGATGGACAGATGGGACAGGCTGGGCAGGCTGGAGGCAGAGAGCAGATCGAGGGATGGAGAGGAGAGAGCGAGATCAAAAGAGAGGCAAGGCAGAAAGGGAAAGTGGAGGGGGGGTGTTAAGAAAGTGGAGGGTGGAGGGATCCTCCAGGTGCTTCACAGCAACATGTCACCCTGTCCATTTCGGCAAGGAAGTGAGATCCACTTGCAGAGAGAGTGAGGGAGCCTCCAGGAGAGCTGTTGGGGATGCGTGAAACAAAAGAGGCAGGAAGAGAAGCAAGAGATGGAGCCCCAAAGGGGAGGTCGGCAGTGGGAAGCACTCCCCAAAGAGGACAAGGGAAAGGCGGTACAAAGAGGCCTGACTGTATCCTCCCCCCCCCCGGCAGCTTCAGCGAAGTGCCATGCCAGCCCACCACAGGACAGGAGTCACGCTGAGCTGAGCGCTCCCGTGGCCAGGAGGCCAGGCTTCATTCTGGGCAGGACGGTGGACCTGCTGCCCCCCGGCTGCCAGGGGCCACTCGCCCTGGCTGCCGGGCTGAACTGCGCTTTGTGGCCCACCACCACCTGCCCCTCCCAGAGCCCTACCAGTGCCCTGTGAAGCCAGCTGGGGGGGCGAAGATGGGGAGTAGACGGACACCGCCCTGGCGAAGGGGAGGCCCAACGCCACCCATCCCTCCCAGAGCCCTACCATCATCCTCAGAAGCCATCTGGGGATGAAGGTGAAGACAGGCAGCAGAAGGACGGCGCCATGCCAAAGGGGAGGCCCGATGCTACCCGTGCAAGGCTCCATGTGGCTGATCTTCTCCCAAGCGCAGGCAAACAGCCACATCTGCTGACAAAAAATTCTGTTCTGAGGTGAGTTTTAGAGGGCGCTGCCTCTGTGGGCAGGACTCAGGCAACACAGCTAATGCATAGGGACGCCTGATTGGCAGTGCAGGCAGCCAACTGATTTGGGAGTGCATGGAATCTTGCCAGAGAGAGAGAGAGAGAGAGAGAGAGAGAGAGAGAGAGAGAGAGAAAGTGCGGGAGAATGAACCTAGGACCTTCATGCAAAGCTGATGTTCCACTGTTAAGCCATAGTCTCTCCTCCTGATAGGATTGATGTTCACTAGTATGGTCCATATAATAAAGAATGTCTGTATATCTTTACTTTTGAACCTTTTTGCATTACAGAAAGATTCCTTCTGCCACAATGAAATTCAAGCAGATTTAAATAGGGGTTCTACACAGCTTGTAAAATATCATAGACAGGCCTGTGATGCAGATCTTAATTGCCAGGGAGAAGGTGGTCCTTCAGTTCTGAGCCATTCAGGGCTTTCAAGACCAAACCTATTGATTTTAATAAGGGCTACATTCTAAACCCATCACAGCTTCTGAATCATCTTCAAAAACAGCTCTCTGTAAAAAAAAAACATTACCATAGCCCAAATGGGATGTAATCAGTGCACAGACAGCGATGGCTAAATAACACTGCACAAGGTAAGACTGCAGCTGAAGCTCCAGTGGAAGAGGTTGATAGATGCTTTATACTACAGAGGAGAGCTGTACCTCCAACAGTAGACCACATCAAAAAACACCCCCAGGTTTACCACTTGGTGCTCAAGAAGCATTACAAGCCCATTTAGAACAGGCTGATTATCTTTGACTCATCCTAATATTAACCAAATACCATATATCTAATTCTGAACCAGGCCAAGGGTTGCAAACCTCCAGGTGGGAGCTGGAGTTCTCCTGGAATGACAACTAATCTCCAGATTATGGAGACCAGTTACCCTGGAGGAAATGGCAGCTTTGAAAGGCAGTCCTCATGGCATCAAATCCCACTGAGCTCACTTCCCTCCCCAAACTCCACCCTCCTCAGGCACCGTCTCCAGGGATTCCCAGGCAGGAGTCAGCAAGCCTAGCCAGGCTATAGGCTGTGGATCAAAAAATCTGCAAAATGGAGCCAGGGACAGACAGGACAGTGGAAGATTTCTTTACAACTTGAAGGTAGTCCCACATTTGCAGAAAAATCTGAAATATTAAAAAAATACATTGAAGGATGCTGCATAGAAATGTTTCCCACTCCATCTGGGGATTTACCCAATTTGGTCTGCCTCGCTACGTCAATATGCTGGTCATTCCAAAATTGATGAAGGGCCATTTCCTTAAGACACCTCCAGACCAGTTCTTTTGTGACTGTCCTTTGCAATAAAAAAAGTATGGGACAATGGATCGACCACTGCCAAAGTATGCAACAGCTACAGAGAGATTTCTTAGAAAATGGCTACTGGAGTACATGGCCATTCCTGATACTTCAAGATTAAGATTAATTCTGAGTATTTTATGCAAACGTTGTATAGCAAATGCGGCAAACTCTTGTTTTACTGTAATTTTTAATTCTTAAAATTGGTTTTATAGTATGTGGCTTATGGACTGTTAAACTAAAATAAACTGTACTGTGGAGGGAATACATTGGGGGATTAAAACTCCCCCAAATAATATTTAAAATGTAGTAGTAGTAAAATTTATTGTGTAGCCATTGGCCATTACAAAATATTTAAAATGTATTTTTAGGAAAACAACGACCACTGATACTATATTAAGTTCTGTCCCATATGGGGGATTACTAAACAACCACAACAATACTGTCCAGCCTCCCAAGTCTTAGTTTCTGTAAAGCAAATCTCTTCCCAAGGAGCAGGTGTTGACATAGAGGCCAAAACAACCTTGGGAAAAGGTAACCTCCTCCTTCCCTGACATATCCCTTGATGGAGGAGGATTCGCCAGGAGATGTCCAGTGGAGACCACTGTGTAACTCAGCCCAGTGGTCATGGCCATTGAGCAACTTGCCCAAGCCCAGCCTGGTGGCAGTAGACACCACACAAATTGGCCAAACTTTTCACAAGAATATT
>NW_015162062.1:102366-103628 GCF_001447785.1 Gekko japonicus
AAGCTGAAGGCATGGGGGCAAATACAGGTAAGTTGGCTGGAAGGTGAGAAGGAGAGGGGTAGGATTGCCAGCTCTGGGATGGGAAACATCTGGAGATTTTGGGGGTGGAGTCTGGGGAGGGGAGGGACCTCAGCTGGTATAATGCCATAGGGTCCATCTTCCAAAGCAGCCATCTTCTCCAGGGGAACTGATACTGATCATCTGAATTTCAATTGTAATAGAGGGAGATCTCCAGGCTCTACCTGGCAGTTGGTAACCCTAAGAGGGTAATGATCATATCCTTCAGGATTGTAATATCTCATGTATGCAATCCCATTGCTACAGCTTGCATTCAATCAAGAAAGCCCAGAGACTCTTTTTCCTCCACCTCCCACTAAGGCATACAGTTTATGCCCTTACTAGGAAAATGCTGGCTGCCTTATAAAAGTGAAACCAGTTAAGTCCGGAAAAGTCAAGACAGCAATGATGAAAGGAACAGAACAAATCTGAAGAGAAGCATGGGATTTTAAGTATGATAAATTTCCATTCTGCAGTTGCATCAGCGGACTTAATTCCTAATTCTGATGTCCAAATTTCAAGCTCTTCTACGATTGGGAATCCATCCAGGTGCCCAACTAAAGGAACGGTTTCGGGTCCTGTTAAAAGCGTTGATCCTGTGACGGACTTTAGTAACGGATGCGTGTTCAGTGATCCAACAGGCCAATTGGATTTGATTTCTTCTGATTGACAACATAATCCAATTTCCTTTGATGGACACAATAACCTACAGACTATCTCTTTAATGTCATGGGATGGGCTAATAGATTGAGGGATGATGAAACTGTAATTTTTATGAGAAAGTTTGATGTACTTTTGCTTCAAGAGACTTGGTGGGTAGATCCCATTATATTTAATGGGTATAACGCATATGATCTGCAAGCACTGCCCTCTAAAAGGGGGAGAGCAAAGGGGGGATTGGGTATTTTAATCTCCACTATTTTGAATGTAAGGGTTAGACAATTGGCTTCCTTTAATCAAGTGGCTATGGCATTAGTGTTGATGTACTATCAGACAACATGTTTAATTATTAATGTCTATTGTCCCCCTCAGAAAGATATAGATTGGGTAGGTCTTGAAACGTACATTTGGAATTTAATTACTGAGTATCCTACTGCATATTTGATAGTTGGAGGAGATTTTAATGCTAGGATAGGTCCAAATAACGATTTTCTCTATGAAAAATATAATACCTGTCCCCCAAAGGAGCAAGTACCTTCTCCCCC
>NW_015162062.1:105604-105780 GCF_001447785.1 Gekko japonicus
GGTGATTTCGCTACTGCATACATTAGTTTGCACTGGAGCCATCCTTCCTGAGCTGAGACAAAAATGTGTGAGCCGGAGGCTAAAAAACTGTGAGCTAGCTCACACTAACTCAGCTTAGAGGGAACACTGCCGTGGTCCCAGAACCCAAAGCGCTCCTGCTGGCACCACCATCTCAG